>NW_015736715.1:0-360 GCF_001515625.1 Sinocyclocheilus rhinocerous
CGTGTGAAGAAAAACAACACTGAAATAAAATATAAAAAGAACATATCATAAGAAATTAAATAAATGTAATATATATACACATTTACAAATTATATGATGTAAATAAATATTAAAATAACATGTAAAAACTATGTATATGTAAAACTTTCAATAACTCCATAATTAAATTATTTTTTATTCATATTTGAGCATGATGCATGTCAACTCAAAAGGGAGGTTATGGTAAAACAAAGAAAGACAGACAAGTTTCGTCCAGTCATGCTGCATTCCTGAAGTCCTGAGATCACACTGACCTTACATTCACCGTAAATGATAGATGTGAGAGCACCATCACTCCCTAAACCATTTCACTCAAACATC
>NW_015736716.1:0-360 GCF_001515625.1 Sinocyclocheilus rhinocerous
ATAATTTAAAATATGCTGCATAATGTACCAAATAGATATCTTACTGACCAAGTGCCCCTTTTCCTAGGAAAGATTACCCTGTGATTTCTAAGAACATGGTCCGGCACAGGCTTATCTCATCACATGGCCATCTGTCAGGAAAACTGGGTGCAGGTGTGCTGAGTAGCCACCCGCAGGTGGTTTCTCACTATCAGTATGACAGTGGCGTCCCTCTACCGAACTCTGATTCCCAGGAAACTCTCTCTAACTCCTTCCCATCTAGCCGGGAATCCAGCCTTCTTTACCACTGCTTCAAGCACAGAGGTACATAGCTGTGGCAACCACCTTATTTGCCAAAAAAACTTGTTAATCCTGACTAGA
>NW_015736717.1:0-360 GCF_001515625.1 Sinocyclocheilus rhinocerous
TTACATTTACATTACATTTAGTCATTTAGCAGATGCTTTTATCCAGCGACTTACAAATGAGGACAATGGAAGCATATCATATATACATATGAGGGTTTTTTTTTATTTACGTCGAATCCGTAAAACCTAAAATATCACTAATGTATTTGTACAGTAAAGTTCTGGCAACTACTACCCCCATTCATTCATTCATTCATTCATTATTTTTTTACAGTGTAACTTCTGCAGAGAAATAGCACAGATACTGGAAAAAACGTTTGGTAACACTTGAAACCTTTATATATGATGCATTATAAAGGTATTCATAAAGTACGCTGTAAAGCATTATATATTTTCATAAATAATTATAACCACATTTAA
>NW_015736718.1:0-360 GCF_001515625.1 Sinocyclocheilus rhinocerous
TAAGAGTGATAAAATATGTAAAACAGTTCAGTTAATTTAATAAATCGCATTATAAATAAATATAAGAGAAAAGAAACACTAAAAGTCCATAGACTTATATTAAACTACTTAAAATTGTTCTAAAACGGGATTTGTTTTTAGTAAGTTATTGCTCATTGTTGATCAATAATTGCGTTTAGGTAATTTTTATTTATTTATAATATTTGTTATTAATGTCATATTAAAGATTAATGTATTTTGATTGCTTATAATATACATACATTTGGATTACACAGTTTTAACATAAACAAACTAATAGACTTAATGTGATGCATATTTATCAGTAATATAAGAAGCAATGAAGCAAATTGTGAAGGTAAA
>NW_015736719.1:0-360 GCF_001515625.1 Sinocyclocheilus rhinocerous
AGAGGAGAAACAATAATGTACAGTATGTGGAAAATAATGTGTTCTCATTATGTGGAAAATAATGTGTGTCTCATTAGCACTTCAAAGCATTTCATTCAAATCAAACCTTAATTTTAGTGGATCACAGTTTTATGCTTTTAACAGTACATTATGCTGAACTTTGTCTTATCAGTCCTTGTCTCTTATGAGTAAGAAATGGGTGTGGTCATCAGAAGGAGTGTCCGTGTGGTCTCTCATTGTTTTGTCAGGGTTCAGTGTGTGTGATGTGCTTTTTATAGCAGTGTGTTATAGATTTAGCCACTGTAGCCTAAGGCGGCAGCCACTGGCTGACAGAGCGCTGTGATTGGTCAAGGCCTTCCA
>NW_015736720.1:0-359 GCF_001515625.1 Sinocyclocheilus rhinocerous
GTTGTTTTTTCTGTGTTTGGCTAACAACAAATACTGAAAATGTATTCCTTCTTTGATATAAAAACACTATTTTTCTGGTGTACATACAGAATTTTATTGGGTGAGTAGTTATTTTGTATTCTTTTGTTTCGGAGGAGAAGACTATATAAATAGTTATTTGATGAGAATCCCCTTTTCACCCAAACATTCTGTAATTTTTATTGTATGTGTGTGTGTGTGTGTTTGCATATTTAATAACATTTAATAAAGATGCCATTCATTTTGGAGGTCTGATATCATGATTTCTGTTTGATGATTTGCTAGAGACAAAAAAACAAACAAAAAAACAACAATAATAATAATAATAATAATAATAATAA
>NW_015736721.1:0-360 GCF_001515625.1 Sinocyclocheilus rhinocerous
TTTTGTACACTTCAGGTACTTACAGTATATGCACCTTTAAGGTACCAGTATGGACTCTTTAGGTACAAAGGTGTGCCTTTTAAAAAGGTACCGCCCCAGTGACAGCTTGTGTACCTTTTTTTCTGAGAGTGTACATATATACAAACTATGATTGCGTACAACTGTCTATGAGTTTGCGTGACTTTATAAAACTGAGAAGCGTGTAATAATAGTTTGTTGCGGTGTAAATGTGTGTCTCTCAGCTCTGGCTGTCGTTGGCGTGAGCGTCTGTCTCGTCTCACCGCGGGAGGCCAGAGCTCCGCCCCCTCGCGCACACTCGCTGTCGCCATGACGACCTCGGCCCTGCGGCGGCAGGTGAAG
>NW_015736722.1:0-360 GCF_001515625.1 Sinocyclocheilus rhinocerous
CGTTACTTGTAATGCGTTACCCCCAACACTGCTGCTAACTAGGGATGCACCGATGTGTCGGCCAATAAATCCTCTGCACTGTCGGCAATCCGATCGTTTAAATCAGCCATAATCAGGTCCAAACGTGTCAGACTGCAAACGCCTCTAAGGTAGACTATAGGGCTGTTGATAATAATGCATTAACGCAATCTTATTAAAAAATAACTCTGTTAACGCTAGTTCTATTTGACCCTATGAATCACCCGTAGTTCAAGCCAGGGTGGCCAGCTCCACGGTGTTTCAACATTATTTGTAGCGTCTCCCATCCGGAGAGCGAGTCTCTTCCACTTTAATACAAGTTACAGCACAAAATAAACATGA
>NW_015736723.1:0-360 GCF_001515625.1 Sinocyclocheilus rhinocerous
TATAGAGACAGACAGACAGAACGACAGATATAGAGACAGACAGAAAGAACGACAGACAGATATAGAGATAGACAGACAGACAGACAAAGAACGACAGACAGATATAGAGACAGAGACAGATATAGAGACAGACAGACAAAGAACGACAGACACAGAGACAGACAGACACACAGACAGAAATAACAACAGACGGACAGAACGACAGAGGGACGGAGAGATATAGAGACAGACAGAAAGAAAGAACGACAGAGATATAGAGACAGACAGACAGAAAGAAAGAATGACAGACAGATATAGAGACAGACAGAAAAAACGACAGAAGGACAGACAGATATAGAGACAGACAGACAGAAAGAACGA
>NW_015736724.1:0-360 GCF_001515625.1 Sinocyclocheilus rhinocerous
AACAGGTTTTTAAAAAGATTTGAAAAACATCTGAAGTACACTACAGTACAAGTGTGCATTCAATACATTTAAGCACACTTCTTTTTCACAAGGGTTCACTCAATGCTTTTTTTCAATTAATAGATTTGGGGACGTGAATGTTAATTTAGCTAAATTCTGCAGCAGCTGTGACTGATCAACAGCATGGTTTGAATACAGTCAGTCGTTGCTCAGTGCTTCTGAAGGTGATCCAGAAGTTTTTCTCCATCTCTGAAAGTCAAGCGTTCATTTATCTCACTCTCCACCTGCTGATTTAATGATGAAACCACTGAGCCGTTTCATTGTGTTATAATGTCGAGTCTCTGCCTCACAGCGCTCATC
>NW_015736725.1:0-360 GCF_001515625.1 Sinocyclocheilus rhinocerous
TAAGACATTTCTTATACCATTTAACGTATTTAAAACTTTTTATGGTCTTAAGTTTGATACAACTCAGGACCCGCAGGAGATCTGTATTTAAGATAGCCTGTCGGGCAGAGTGGTGATACCTTTTGGTAGCCCGACTGGATAACACAATAGCCCCGGGACATCGGGCTAGCGATTTTGTGAGCCCTGGTTCGGTACAATTTATTCGGTCTTTTTCGCTTATTCGGCCGAACACCGAAAGAGCTTTTTTTTCTATTTTCGGCCGAATAATTTCGGTTGACGAACATTCGGTGCATCCCTACAATTTAACTATACTGGAAACTAGGGCTGCACGATATATCGAAAATATCGAAATATCGCAAA
>NW_015736726.1:0-360 GCF_001515625.1 Sinocyclocheilus rhinocerous
TCCAGAACTGACAGAGTACTAAAGCACAGACGAATGTGCCATGAGAATAAGGACAGGAAGGTGCAGAAAGCAGCTGCCAAAGATGGTCCTCTTCACACCTCAGAGAGCTTGGGCTTCTCTTTTCCTGCCAAGGAATGCACACTTCCCAAGAAGAAACGTCAGAAGACCTCTGATAAAAGTCGAGTTGCGCTTACAAGTCCAACTGTTGACAAAGTGGTTGAAGCTGGTAACGAGAAGAAGACGGAAGACCAACTGGTCAAAAGCGAGTGTCTTCCTCTTTACAATGTAGACACCAAGGTCAAGGACGAGTATGTTGTGACAGATTATTCCGTTGAGCTCCCTGATTCCCCGCCTGGCAAC
>NW_015736727.1:0-360 GCF_001515625.1 Sinocyclocheilus rhinocerous
TCAAGACAAGGCGTGTCTGAGGAAGTGGAAAAGGATGCTGGACAGCCAGTCTCTTCCCGTCAATTTTCCAGAAACATGAAATGACAATGAATCTTGGTTTAATTTCCTATACAAACAAAAACAGCAACAGTAACACATTGCACCGTCCTGTTATTTTTAACTGTGTGGATGAGTGTTTTGTTCCTGTGCTTACAGTGAGATAGACGCTCGATGAAAGTTCACAATCAGAAGTGGAAGTGAATCTGAGACACATTTCCACTGATACCATCACAGTTTGTGGCTCACATGGCATGAGAGGAGAAAGATGTGTCTAGTGCAGTGTTTCCCAACCTTTTTTCAGTCGTGGCACCCTTTGGAAAT
>NW_015736728.1:0-360 GCF_001515625.1 Sinocyclocheilus rhinocerous
ATGTGCTGACGATGCAAAGAAGTGGGCAGGATTTACAACAGCTAGTGATGCTAACAAACTCATATACACTGTTATAGAGCTAATAAATTTACACTCTCACAAATATAATTTTTCAGAAACAATTCTTGAATAATTTGTGTGACAAGTCATTTTTGTGGTTCTTATCCCAGTGGTTTATACTGACACATATCAACACGAATGCAGCATCTGACAGAAGTCACTGCAGAAATATCCTCTTCACAGGTGTATTTCTCCCCCGTGCAGTTCTCCCACAGCCAACAGTGTCTGATAATAGGATATTTACTGAGACAAAGCAAAGTAATGTTCAGCTGGTCATGTGATCTCAACACGGCTGCCACC
>NW_015736729.1:0-358 GCF_001515625.1 Sinocyclocheilus rhinocerous
AATAATGTTCTTTTTAGCAGCATCATATGACCCCTTTAAAGTATTGTTTAGTATAGAGAAGTCCAGGAAGTTGAGACCACCATTTTCAAGTTCATTAAAATCATTTTCCTTTAAAGAGAACATTTTATTAATCTCCTTTGAAATGTTATCATCAACCTGAAGCGCTATAGCTGTATAAGTTAGCCGGGATATTACCTTCTGCTTTGGAAATCAAAACTCTCCCTCTTAATTATAAATCTCTTGAGAGCCATTGATTGAACTTCCTCTGAGTTTTTGGATCGTATGTTTAAACTTTAATGAACTTCTGTTCTGTTGATTCTCATTATAACTCCTAGGTCTTTGACCTCTGTTTGGACTG
>NW_015736730.1:0-360 GCF_001515625.1 Sinocyclocheilus rhinocerous
TCATCACTCTTTTGATGTCCATTTTGTGTCACTAGGAGAAACAAAGTCAAAACAGTCTTGATTGTGCTCTTAAAGCAGTTTACTTAAAAAAAAAAAAAAACTATTCACAGTGTTTACCGGTTTGGTTAAACTCAGCTTACCAGTCGTGTTTCACTGAAATGTCCATTTTAAGTTTAAAATAAGCATATAAGTTATAGGCCTATGTATTTGTTCAGGTTCAAAACAATTGCATTCATAAAGGCCTTATAGTCTATTTAATCATATTATACAGTACTGTGCAACATTTTTAGACCACTAGTTTTTTCACCAGCTAATAAATGGTTTTAAGTCAGTTATTTCTATCTTTTGTTGTAGTGTGTC
>NW_015736731.1:0-360 GCF_001515625.1 Sinocyclocheilus rhinocerous
TCCGTACGCCACACACCACCTCACAGCGGCCGCTTTGGCCGCCTCTGTGCCATGTGGGCTCTCCTTACCCTGCTCCGGGACGTACTCTTTGAATCCGTGTTCAGTGAACCTACTGGCGGGCCAGACCAGTTATTTCTTCCCCCACGTCCCTCACCCATCCATGGCCTCCCAGAGCAGCACGTCCATGAGCTCCCGGGCCGCCTCTTCCTCCTCCCCGCAAACGGCCTCCTCTCTCCCGTGTGACTCCTTAAGGCCTTCCCTACCTAGTTTTTCCTCCGGTCTTTCCAGCGGACTTTCTGACTACTTCACACATCCGAATCAAGGGTCAACATCAAATCCACTTATACACTAACTAGCATC
>NW_015736732.1:0-360 GCF_001515625.1 Sinocyclocheilus rhinocerous
TGCACTGACAACGAGAATTAGAAGGAAGTAAATACATATTTGGGTTCTGAAAAATTATAATACAATGTCATCAATATATTAAGATAACTAATGTTATTTAAATTACTAAAATAGCATATAGACAATAATGAGCAATAATAATTCACCACGCATAGGATGTATGATGCGATGACAAATTCAAGCGCACAGCCTCACGTAATTAATTATTAATTTGTTTAGTTATGTCATTTATAATTTGAATAAGAGAACAACACCAATAAGCTTCGTGTAATAAAAAAAATGTTGTTGTTTTTTCTTACATCATAGATCGGATTATTTTTTTCAGGAAACGGGCAGACTAGAATAAATAGCAACACAGTA
>NW_015736733.1:0-360 GCF_001515625.1 Sinocyclocheilus rhinocerous
TCCTGTAGAAGCGTCCAACTTGCTGAACCATTTTGCCCCTGCAAATTGTGACATGATTTCCTCTCGAGTGGGTAACTTAAAGTGCTCTCTCTTGATGGCCTTATTTAGATCTCTTGGATCCAGACAGATTCGGAGCTGGCCGTTTTTCTTTTCCACTATATGCAATGAGCTCACCCAATCCGTGGGCTCTTCAGTTTTTGCTATCACTCCCAGTTTTTCCATGCGAAGTAGTTCTTCTTTAAGCTTTCCTCTTAAAGCAAAGGGAACCTTTCGACATGCATGAATGACTGGTGCCACTTGGTGGTCAATGTGAATTTTATGTTCCCCTGGGAGGCATCCCAGCCCCTCAAAAATGTCTCT
>NW_015736734.1:0-360 GCF_001515625.1 Sinocyclocheilus rhinocerous
CGCAAACTTGCCTTTGGAGCGGCCGGCGGGCTGGAGAGAGCCGCGGCCGGCGAGCTTGAAAAACGGGGAGAAGGGGCGCCGCTTACTTTCTGTATGGGTCCGTAATTCTGTCATGGTGCGTGTGGCGAGGGGGGCGTGGGAAGGCGAAAGGCTGCAGCAGGAGAAAGGGTTTGGAGACGAGCGGTGATAAGGAGATCAATTGAATAATGATTAACACCTGTCTGTAATTCCAGTCATTGGGGGAGAGACAAGAGATAAGCGCCCCGCAGACCTGGGAGAGGAGGCCAGCTGCATCTGAGAGAGAGTCAGAGCAGAGTGTGTGTGTGTGTGTCCTTATGCAAGACTGTGGAGGCAGAGAGC
>NW_015736735.1:0-360 GCF_001515625.1 Sinocyclocheilus rhinocerous
AGTCAATTCACTGACTTTTTTCTGACTTAAGTTTTCTTAGTTAAGTACATGGGTTGCAGCTCTTAATTTTGAACACACAAAGTGCATTAGATAGAATAATTTAATTTTTTCCCCCAATTTTTCATTTGTCTTTTTTTTTTAAATATCGCAATAAATACCGTATTGTGGACTTCATATCATGATATTATTGTATCGTGAGATTTTGATATTGTTACATCCCTACAAATGACAGAATTACTTAAAAAAATAAGTAAAATAAAGGGTTGTTTAGGTGTGCTTTTGTACTTTTATTTATTTCTGACTGTTTTATATGTTTCACATATTTCACAAAATAAACAATTCTCAAAATTATAAAAAAAA
>NW_015736736.1:0-360 GCF_001515625.1 Sinocyclocheilus rhinocerous
TCTTATTTTGTCTCTAGATGCAGAGAAAGCTTTTGATTCTGTTGAGTGGCCTTATTTATTTTACACCTTAGGAAAATTTGGCCTTGGAGAATACTTTATAAAGTGGGTGCGAATACTCTATACGGACCCTCTTGCTGCGGTCATTACTAATGGTCACAGATCTGACAATTTTCCTTTATTTCGGGGTACCAGACAGGGCTGCCCCCTCTCTCCATTGCTTTTTGCAATAGCAATAGAGCCATTTGCTCAGATGATAAGAGAGGAAGCGGCTGTGTCTGGGGTGTCTCTGGGAGGTAGGCAGCACAAAATCTCTTTATATGCGGACGATGTGCTGCTCTTTCTTTCAGATCCAGAGGTGTC
>NW_015736737.1:0-360 GCF_001515625.1 Sinocyclocheilus rhinocerous
TTTTTTTTTTAGAAAGTATTTAGCGTGTCCTCCTCTTGCTTTTGTATGTAAGCAGCACTTGAGCTGCATAAACTCCACAAGTCTGTGTAAAATCTGATGATCATGTTATCTAGCTCAATTTAAGAATCAAAGCAAGGACATCTGACAAAAGAGTTCACAAATATCAGTATCGGAAATGTGCTTTTATTTAGCTATTGAAAAACCCACACTGGAAACAGCTAGAGCCCCACTCTCATGTTTCTATGTACAGTCCATTCAATCGGGATCTTACTGATGCCATTGATGAAATCATTGAAGAGATTGTAAGGGAAGAGGGGCTCCTGCAGCTCTCTGAAGAAGAGCTTCAGCGCTCCTGTGATC
>NW_015736738.1:0-360 GCF_001515625.1 Sinocyclocheilus rhinocerous
TCGTCGCTTCAGTTGAAGTAACCTGAGAATCCTATGGTGACATGCCCACTTATATAGCCAGATGGCCCCACCCATATTGGCGGGCTCTGGCGGACTTCATCGCCATAGGCTCATGCAGCTAAGCTGCCGAGCCATAGGTTTGTTTTTAATTTACTGCACAAACCAATGGCACACTCCGTTATTGAAAAAGCTTCAGTCATCAGCGAAAAAGGAGATTTCCCCATAGCGACTTAGCAGACACAGTACTGTATAATAGTTTGATTGTTTGTTTTAAAAAATAAAAACGGTTATTATAAATTGTAATAATATCTCGTAATATTATTGTTTTTACTGTTTTATTATCAAATAAATGCAGCCTTG
>NW_015736739.1:0-360 GCF_001515625.1 Sinocyclocheilus rhinocerous
TTAAGATTAGGGTCACATGATTTGATGGGTCACAGAATTTGGCACAACACCGGAAAGAAACAAGTTTGTAAACAAGGACATTTTCTGAACTTTGAGCAAAACCGACAACGCTGCACCAAGGTAACGCCAATCACGTTGACTGTCATGTGAAATCCCCTTAACCACTGAAAGAATACTATGGCAAAGATATAACTTTATGGAAATACAGCAAATGTGGGGGAAATTATGCTTCACACTGGTGCACTTATTAATAGATGTATTATAGCAAACAAAGTTTAACGAATCTCACACCTAACATACAGCATAATGGTCAGTTCACACTGCCACACTGTTTTGTTTGGTCAGTGTGTTCACCCTGTT
>NW_015736740.1:0-360 GCF_001515625.1 Sinocyclocheilus rhinocerous
TTCACCAAACTGTCACCCTCATCATTGCACTCGTATATTTATTTAGTGTGTATTTTACATCTTCTGTATACGTAGTTATTATTTTTTTTGTGTGCAATATTTAACTCTTTCTGCTGATTTTTCTCCACTGTCAGCGCAGAAAACGTCTTTGTAGATTCCAACTGGAAGTATTAATTTTGTAATATTTAAGCAGTAATTTTTTATTACTACATTTTTATTTGACTGATTTAAGTTTAATTAATTTTTTTATTAGTTCAGATTTAGTTTTTATTTCTTTGGCGGCCGCCAAAACGTTTTTTTGTAGACCAAAAAAACAAAACTAAAAACATTTTACCAATGTGTGTTGCTCCTCGGAATGAA
>NW_015736741.1:0-360 GCF_001515625.1 Sinocyclocheilus rhinocerous
TTTGCCAATACAGTAAGAGTATAGAGAAAAATGTGAATTGCAGCTCAGTTCATTTTGATGAGACACACACACATCATATATATACATATATATACACTGTATATACATATATATATATATATATAAAGGCAACCAAATTATTTGAATTAATGTAATTACAATAAATAAAACAAAAAAATGGCATTGCTTTTTAAAAAAGCACAAACACAATCAAGTAAAACAATTCCTAAAAAGAACTTTGTTTAAAATAAAAACATTAGAATTAGTGTTTAAAATGAATATCAACATATATTATATATTGTTATATCATATATAATTAATTTATATTAATATATAAAATATAAGTAATTAAATTATTAA
>NW_015736742.1:0-360 GCF_001515625.1 Sinocyclocheilus rhinocerous
TTAAATATATACTGTATATATAATATATTATAATTATATATATTCTTATATATATATATAAGAATGAACAGTTTTTGTTTAAATTCTGCTTAATATTTTGTGGAAACTGTGATACATTAATAAATAGAAAGGAATGGCATTTATTTAAAGCAAAATAGAAATATATGTCACTTTTCATCAATTGAATGTGTCCTTGCTATATACATGTAGGCCTTATTATCATTTTTATTATTATTATTATTATATTTTTTAATATTTCTTTCCTCAAACTTTTGAATGGTACTGTATCACTTGAATGGTAGCATAGCTCTAGACTCAGCGTGCACCCCTTTCTAGTGTTTGACACATGTCAAGCACCCC
>NW_015736743.1:0-360 GCF_001515625.1 Sinocyclocheilus rhinocerous
TTATTGTTACTAATAATTAAGTTTTAGTGCTAAAATATTTTAAAATATTTCTAAATATAAAATAATAATAATAATAATAATAGATATTATTGCTAAATAAAAATAATATTTATTTATTTATTGCCATATTTTATTTATTTATTTATTGCCATATTGAGATCTAATCACAAAACTTTGGCAAAATTGTGCAGCTCTACAAATAAGCAGAGCAAACCAGGAATTTTCCCTCATCTCACCTTCAGTGTTTTCTGCTCCTTCAAGGCTGTGACCTGCTCCGCATTATTAGAGATGCCAGGGTCTGGTTACAAGCTCTCATTTCTCGTTTGGACCACAAAGTGAGGAATTTAATAATCGCCATCC
>NW_015736744.1:0-360 GCF_001515625.1 Sinocyclocheilus rhinocerous
TTCCCAGATGGAGCTGTTTCAGAAAAGACAGCGCTAGCCAACACCGTGTCTGTCCAAGATCAAGAGAGGTGAGCTCATTAAAATACAGAGCAATTAAAAAAAATAAAAATAAAAAGAAGTCGGCCATTGCCAGTCGCAACACAAAAACAATATTATCATATTTCCCTCCATATCCGTAATTGTGGAACAGTGAAAAGCTAACCTACAGAGCACTTCAGCATCACCTCGGCCCCCTGTTCGACGACCCACACACTCTGCAAGCGTAATGAGCGCGCTCCCTGTATCTCTCCATCCTGATGAATGCTGATGTGAGAGGTGCTTGGCTTGATTCATTTGCTTGACATTATTCACCATTGTAAT
>NW_015736745.1:0-360 GCF_001515625.1 Sinocyclocheilus rhinocerous
TCTTGTAATTATTTACACTGCCTATATAGATGTGATTTTAATGGTACTGAAACATCTAACCCAGGGGTGGCCAATGTCGGTCCTGGAGAGCCACAGTCCTGCTGAGTTCAGCTCCAACCCAAATCAAACACACCTGAATATACTAATCAAGGTCTAAGGGTTACTGGAGGTGAGCTACAGGCAGGTGAGTTTTCTAGTAACCGCCTCAGAGGAGAGTATTCAGTGTGTATTGTGAATGTATATTTCCATAACTGTGTTTCTTTAGTTTATCACTAGTGTTTTTTTTTTTTTTGTGTCTGCTTTTCAGTTAAGACTCAATGTTGGCATGTTCTGAAGGAATTTGATTCTTATTTTATTCAC
>NW_015736746.1:0-360 GCF_001515625.1 Sinocyclocheilus rhinocerous
TTCAGCAGTCATATGATGGTCTGATGATAACGTCATGTAATAGAAAAAAATAAATGATGACAGCAAACTTGCAGAATGTGTCGCTATTACCCTCAAGGCCTGTTTACACCAAAAACAATAATAATAATGGTAACTATAAAGATAAAGTTAAGAGAATAGCAGAGATCAAACCAGAACTATAATGTTAATGATACAGAGGAACGACATTGTTGGGATCACTTTCAGAACAATTGATGAATGATAAAACACTGATAGAAAAATCTGACTTCATTCATATATAAAGGGATTGTGTATTTAAAATGGACATCATGGAGAATTGAACATCGAATACATTTTAAAATCTTGCTAATTACTTATAAA
>NW_015736747.1:0-360 GCF_001515625.1 Sinocyclocheilus rhinocerous
AAAAAAACTATTTTTAATGGTTTTATTTTTAGTTTCAGTTTCAATTTTAGTTAACTATAATTACCCTGGTAAAAACTAGCATTTTGACTCCTTGAGACCAACAGCAGGGGATGTTGGGTAATAGGTGAGATTACAGAAGCAAAGGGCAGCTTTAATTAGCACCTCTTAATTAAACGACTGATCTGGTGTACCATTACAACAGCAGATGAGTGATGCACAAACAGTAGCACATCAGCAGTACAGCAGAGTGCCTGCTGCAGATGTCTTTAAGGTTAATAAATAGAGTTTATTGTGTGGGTGGAACATCACAGATGCCGTATCATTTAACAGCTGCCGTGCAGGCCGCACAATGATGCTTCC
>NW_015736748.1:0-360 GCF_001515625.1 Sinocyclocheilus rhinocerous
TTTCCAAAGGGTGCCACGACTAAAAAAAGGTTGGGAAACACTGAGCTAAATAATGCCACAAAACAAAGAGTTTATCAAATCTGTTGCTAATACTTACTGAGGTTTGCTCTGCTGTTTTTCCACCAATATGATGTCACTTCCTGGAGGATGATGTCATTAAGGCCCATTAAAGGGATTGTTCAGCCAAAAATTTAAATTGTCATCAGTTATTCACCCTTGTGTTATGTTAATTGTTATGTTAATCCAAACCCAAAAGATTTTTGGTCATCTTCAAAATGAATTTTAAGATTTTGTTCAAATTGGAGATATTTCTTTCCCTCCATTAAATGTCTGTTCCACCAAAAACGTTGTTGCTTCAAA
>NW_015736749.1:0-360 GCF_001515625.1 Sinocyclocheilus rhinocerous
GGCAACACAATAACCACGCGATCTTTCTTGTTCTTTCACGTGGGTTGTATATTGTAGTCTAGACTGTTTTAATAAAATTGTATCCAGTAATTTAAACAAATAATAGCTGTCTTTTAAAACTTAGTGCGTTTTCTACCGTTATATATTTTTTTTTAACGTATAAAAATGCTGTCTAGGTAGGCAGCGTCGCAGGTTTTGAGACACAGCCCTTGTGTGGACGATTATAAGCATCCAGAGGTTGTTGTAAGTCTCCCACTAGACAAAGAGACAACGTTTGTGACTCAGCAGAAACTAAGAGCTGTTTATAGATCAGTGTGAAGGGCCCTTTAAAATTCAACCTTTAGAAACCCTGTTTAGTGC
>NW_015736750.1:0-360 GCF_001515625.1 Sinocyclocheilus rhinocerous
GTGTGCTTTTTTATTTCTTTGATGGTTCTTGTCTGACGATTCTGTGGCAAGACTGTAGGCTCTTTGAAGATCTTTCTTGAGCTTAGCAACATACTGATGGTAAGACTTTGTCTTTTGGTTGTCCTCGGTCACACCAAAACAGATGTCTACCGGTAAGCGAGATTCTCTGCCGAACATTAGCAGGTAAGGCGAATAACCAGTTGCGTCATTTTGAGAACAGTTGTAGGCATGGACCAACTGACTGATCTTCTTACTCCATTTTTGTTTTTGCTTTGGGTCGAGTGTGCCCAGCATTGTCAAGAGTGTACGATTGAATCTTTCTGGTTGCGGATCTCCCTGTGGGTGGTAAGGCGATGTTCT
>NW_015736751.1:0-360 GCF_001515625.1 Sinocyclocheilus rhinocerous
CAGCTTTGATCACAGAAATAAATTACAGTTTAAAATACATTCAAACAGAAAGCAGTGATTTTATATAGTAAAAATATTTTACTATTACTTATATGGCCACTGAACATATAAGAAAATATTAATTCCCCCCCGCCCCGCAATTTGTTCTTATGCTCCAAACACTGTAAGCTGAAAATTCAGCTTTGCCATCACATTTTAAAATATATTAAAATAGAAAACAGTTCTTTTTTAAATTGTGAACATTTTTCACAATATTACTGTTTTTACTGGTATTTTTTTTAATCAAGTAAATGCAGCCTTGCATTTTTAAATGTTTTAAATGTTAAAAGTATCTCTTATGCTTAATGAGAGGCTACTTTC
>NW_015736752.1:0-360 GCF_001515625.1 Sinocyclocheilus rhinocerous
TGAGTTTGTCTGAGAATACATGGGAACATTAAAGTTGTGGAAAGACATTAATCCTAGATTCAAAAATAACATCCAGACAGAATTTCGAACACACTGGTGAACATTAAGATCTAATAATACTTTTCATAATATACTGCACAACACTAAAACATTCATTCACAGAGGAACTGTTGGCAATTCCAGGAACAGAGAAAAACTCCCAAATACACCTAAAGCAACTACAGCAGAATATCAGATTTCACGTCATGACTGACTCTGAATAAGCATTAGTTAACTGAATAGATTAACAGTTTGGGTATGCAATAACTCTGCATCCTTACCTTCTGACGGATCTCCTCCTCCATCTTGACCGGTGAGCCC
>NW_015736753.1:0-360 GCF_001515625.1 Sinocyclocheilus rhinocerous
GACACTGAAGATTGGAGTAATGATGCTGAAAATTCAGCTTTGCCCACAGGAATTAATTACATTTTAAAATATATTAACACAGAAAATGGTTATTTTAAACTGTAATATTATTTCATAATATTACCTAATTGGTGTATTTTACTGTACTGTAGTGTATCATATTTACTTTCTTAATAAATGTTCCTTGCCTTGTGCAAAATTTATTATATTCTTAAAGAAAATGTTTGTTGGCATACGCTTTTTTTATATAAATATATATATTTCTACATCTAGTGTGACTTCTGAGGATGTACCTGAAAGATAATATGAACTTATAATATCATATCCTTTCATGTTTCCACTTTTCATTATCTAGTCAAA
>NW_015736754.1:0-360 GCF_001515625.1 Sinocyclocheilus rhinocerous
CTCCTCTCACATGTACAGCAATCTGCATCCTCTGAGTTTAGTGAAACTCTGAGATCAGACCTAACTGCTCTGGATGTGTCTGAGCGCAACGGAAAGTGAATCTTAAAGGTCAAATAAACATCACGTGTGAATGAAGAGTTGGACTGCCTCATGAGGAGCCGGTGACTGATGTTGAGACAGTTCTGCTGAATGTCACTGTCCCGGAAAGCAAAGCTCAGAGGTCAACAGATGAGCTTACATCATCAGCCCATCATCACACAATGAAGAGGAGAGAAGTGAGAAAAGAGCAGCAACGCTGAGAGAGGAAGAGAGAGGAAGCAGCGCGGCTGAAGAAGATCAGTGTGTGCAGTCAGCAAAAAC
>NW_015736755.1:0-360 GCF_001515625.1 Sinocyclocheilus rhinocerous
CTCACAGGAACCTCATCTGGATTCTCAGAGGACTGGAAAGAAAAAACATAATATCAAGAAGACTTTACACTTTGGAGCTTGAAGCAAATTTTTTTCCAAATGTATATTTAAAGCTTACCAAATCACCAGCATAAGAATTTTGGGGGTTTTGCAGGGACAACTCGGGTACAAAGGGTACAATCCTTTCAGCACTAGGGTCTTCAATGTTTCTGACCACAGCGAGTGTCTCAAAGCTGTCGTAAAAGTAAAAGACACTTTCACAAAAGAGCAGTCACGACAAACAACTTTTTCTTCACTGGCTTCACTAAGCTTTCATTACCTCAAAGCAGCAATATGTTCAGGAACCTCGACAGGCAGAGC
>NW_015736756.1:0-360 GCF_001515625.1 Sinocyclocheilus rhinocerous
TTTTTGATCAAATAAATGCAGCCTTTGTGAGCAGAAGAGACTTCTATCAAAAACATAAAAAAATCTTACCGACCCAAAATGTACAATTATATTTAATTCATTTCTACTTCATCAAGTTGGTATAAAGCTGCCAGTGACTGACGCGTCACAATGCTGAAATCCATCCATTTATTGATCATCAAAACACAAGGCTGAATCACACAGAACACAAACACTACGTAATGCATCTCATCGTACCGTAGACTGAAAAAGTGAATCCTCCAGCTAAACCCGGGAAGCCCAAAGCGCTCCTGTGAGGCAACGTTCCCTCTTCTGTCTGAAGAAAAACAGAAAATAACCATTAAAGGGGTCATATGATGC
>NW_015736757.1:0-360 GCF_001515625.1 Sinocyclocheilus rhinocerous
TGAGAGAGGAGCTGTAAAAATATATTGAGATGGTTTTTGGCACTTGTACCGCAAATATATATTCTTAAGGCCATCAAAACTCCAGAAAGGTGTACAATATGTGACCTTTAAGTCTCATTTAAAAAAAAAAGGTTTGCAAAATAGAAAGTGCACTGATTGAAGTTCAGTATTTACATTATGTTGAATCCATTGGAAATCAATGCAACAGAGCCTTACTGCTTATAACTTCGGTGAGGCCGGTCACACAGGATGAAGCTCAAATCATAAATGAATCTAGAGATCCGAAATCTTCATAATATATTTTGTTTATTTATATAGCAACAGGACACAATAGCTAAATTTACAAGATAATTTTTCCTC
>NW_015736758.1:0-360 GCF_001515625.1 Sinocyclocheilus rhinocerous
CTGTTCAGTGATTATGTAACTCAAGTGTTGACTTATGAAAAACTTGCTCAAACGCTTAGCAACTTATAAATAGGCTACTAGATACTGTTTTGTTTCTATTTCGCTATGATTTCTTGTTATATGTTTGTGCTTATTGTTGTGTTGCTTCTATGACCTGGAGCCTGTACCATGAAGCTGGTTTAGCTGCTAGCCGGGTAAGTTTCAGTTTAGTTTGCACCCATCCTGGGTTTTAGGTACCATGACTTGGCTTTTAACGGCGTTCATTGGCTTAGTAACTCACACTCCATGGTACTCCGGGGCAGGTTATGATCTGACTTAGAGATCTCAAACTGAAATCAGACCAATCAGATGTGAGCAAAG
>NW_015736759.1:0-360 GCF_001515625.1 Sinocyclocheilus rhinocerous
CCCCAGCTGACAAGCCATTTTGCTAGCCAGGTCTTGCATGTGGTCCAGATAAGACAACGCCCTCGTCAACATTGCCTTATTGAATTGAGGATGAGACAATCCGCATGTCACGATGACTCCGCTCACAGGGTGTTTGAAAGGTGTTTGAATGTGCAAGTGCGGTGAGTTCACATATAATTGCAAAAAGTTCAGTTGATCGGACCTGAGGATGCAACGAAGCTCACCTGAGATGTCCATGTGTCTGCTGTCCAATTTTGACTGGTAATTCACTGCCTCGTGTATTGAAAGTGCTGTATAGAGTCTCCCCCGAGGGCCCACCAATTCCTGTAGGCCGTAGCGTGACCATAGCAGATGAGTGGA
>NW_015736760.1:0-360 GCF_001515625.1 Sinocyclocheilus rhinocerous
TGTGTGTGTGTGTGTGTGTGGTGTTGCAGAAGGCTGACAAGGTTTTTGCAAGAAAACAGTTGCTTGTATGTAACATCATTTGCATCTAAGCTCTGGAAAGCTACTTTCAAAGACCGTGCTTTTGAAGGTAAGCATGAGAAATCAATATTGAGGGATAGTTTAAGGGTTTAAGTATACACAATGTTAGCGCAAGCAAGGAGTATAATCGTTTTGATTATAGTTGTAAATCGGTGTACCTTTTTAATTTGATGGTGTAACACAAAACAGAATGATTTTGACAGTAACCAACTCAGAAACATCAATCTTTGCTTGGTTAATCCAGTGCTTTTAGTCAGACATATGGTGATGATAATTAATCCC
>NW_015736761.1:0-360 GCF_001515625.1 Sinocyclocheilus rhinocerous
GAGAGAGAGAGTGAATTGCTTTTTGCATTTAAATGAACTGTCTGAACATTTCAGGCCTGGATTTTTTTATCGCATAGTTTGCTTGACTATAAATCTGTGTTCAATACAGTGTGACAAAAAAAAAAAAAAAGTAATTTATGCTCCCATATAATGTCTCTCTTCCTTCTTGACATATTGCCGCCTTGCAGTCTCCATAAGCGACGTTGAATTCTTCATATGTGCCACATTCATATACACATCCTTCGCCTGGCCTCCATCTGGACATTTTCTCGATGGAGTGAAGCTTTGCTTCATAATAATAAACCTCAGGCTTTTCTATCCGACCTGGCCCTGAACTGAGCCCGCAAGCTGTTTGGCTGC
>NW_015736762.1:0-361 GCF_001515625.1 Sinocyclocheilus rhinocerous
AAAAAAAAAAATAAGTAAGTCTGGTGAATACACATTGAAGTTTGGCTGTTTTAAAGAGTAAAGTAGTACAATCTAGAAGATTACCATAAAATCAAAGTTATTTTATTAAATATAATGCAAAAAAATGCTATTTATTTAATTACTGTTAAAACTGTAAGGTTTGTTATTTTTTAGTTATACACCATTAAATTCACATTTAAATTGCAATTCTGTACCCTGTTTGCCTATTCAAATTCAATTCTCAAGGGTTTTATTTTTATTTTTTATTTCCACAATATGGTGCACAATATGAATGAATTTGTAGAGAATAAATTTTTAACCTCACAGCTTATTTATCATTCACAAATTAAATTTAACATAG
>NW_015736763.1:0-360 GCF_001515625.1 Sinocyclocheilus rhinocerous
TTTGTCTCAAATGTACAATCACAACCAACGACTCATGCGCTGGGCGTTGATTGTGCAGGGTTACAACTTAGAAATTAGACATAAAAAAGGGTCAGATAATGTGGTAGCTGACAGTCTTTCAAGAATCTAAATATAACTTGTTTTATTTGTCTTCAGTTTTTTTTTTTATTATAAATGTATATTTGTGGGTTTTTTAAACATTTTTCCATGTTTAAAGAAAAAATTATGGGGGGAAGAGTGTTACGATTCGTTATGTTTGTATATTAATTTGTTTGTGTTTCCCACTAGATCTTGATTGGTCTCCCGTTCTGTCAGTCATTATGGGTTCCGCTGTCTCCGTTGACGCCTCCCCGCCGGAAG
>NW_015736764.1:0-361 GCF_001515625.1 Sinocyclocheilus rhinocerous
GTAGAAAAAAAATATCCCACTGAAATGTCCTTTATATAGGACATTTTATTTTGATGCAGTTCTTTAAAGCAGAAATGTCATGTTTTGATCTTAAATTTCATTCTCCTAGCCCGTCGTAATATGCAGAGACAAAATAAACCATTCATATGATGATTCCGTCTCTGGCGCGATCAAAACACTGCTCAGTTTGTTGGAGAATCCCAACCAATGGCATGAGTCGGGGGCGGGGTTATGACATACTGCAGCATTGACAGTAAAGCTCAAATAGGAAGCACTGTTTTACCTTTGACTGCTCCATCACCCATATTTGTTTCTCTCTTTATGAGGATCTTTATGGTCCCTTTTGCAAAGCTGTGAACTC
>NW_015736765.1:0-361 GCF_001515625.1 Sinocyclocheilus rhinocerous
AAAACTTTAATTTAATTTATTATATAAATAATTTAATTTATTATATAAATTTAAAAATAAGGTTATACATATTATAAATCATATTTTTATTATGAATATTTTTAATATTATAGTTTTTATGTGAGTTAACTGTGATGAAAATAGTTGCAATACAAAACATCTTAATGGTCCTGGAAAAAAAAAAAAGCTTCATTATCTTTGTGCAAAATATAATTTCATATATTAGTTTTTAAGAAAACGAATCTAAAATTATTAAACTATGATAAACATAAAAAAAGCTTAATCAAAATATTCAAAACAGTATATAAACAATACTAAAACACACTGTAAAAAATGACCGTGAATTTAACGGTAAAAGACT
>NW_015736766.1:0-361 GCF_001515625.1 Sinocyclocheilus rhinocerous
AAGTCGTGTTTTTATGAATCCTGATTTCTCAAAATACTACAAATATCTATATTTCCTCCCCGTTCTGTTGTTAACTGATGGTCTCTTCAACAAGCCATTCCAACAGTAGAAATTTTCAATAATTAATAGCCTAAATTACCTGTGTTTCTCGCCAAACCCTATCATATACTTTAACAACACTTGAAATATACAGCACACATCATATAAGCCTACTATTATTATGACTATTTGCATACTTTTTCTTAAGATTTACAACGACGGCAGGACGAGTAAACACGTACAGGATCACTCACTAAACACCACCTTTATACACTCATTTGCCAAAAATAACCATACAAACATATCATCTGACATAAAAAAA
>NW_015736767.1:0-361 GCF_001515625.1 Sinocyclocheilus rhinocerous
AAAAAAAGTCATAATTATGAGATGTAAATTTAGAATTTAGAGAAAGTCAAAATTGTGAGATATAAAAGCAGAATTAAAAAAGTTATAAATTGCGAGATATCAACTCAAACAATCAGAATTGTGATATAAAAACTCAGAATTACAAGAAAGAAATCAAAATAGCAAAAACAGAATTATGAGAAAAAAGGTCAGTATTATAAGATGTAAAATCAGAATTCTGAGAAAAAAAATCTGAATTACAGAATATAAACTTGCAATTGTGAGGGAAAAAATTCTAAATCGCAAGATGTAAACTCACCATTCAGAGAAAAACTCAGAATTATGAGATAAAAACTCAGAATTACAAGAAAAAGAAAAAAAT
>NW_015736768.1:0-361 GCF_001515625.1 Sinocyclocheilus rhinocerous
AAAAAAGGAAAAACCCTTTGATATGTCATGTGCGAATTTCAAAACTTCAAATGTGGGTTACAAACTGCAAATGCATTGGTCACAATATTGAAAAATTGTTAATGAGTTTTGGGAGCAACCCAAAAAATTATCTCAGTATATGCCAAAAATATATCTAAAAAGAGGAACGATGATCACAAGTCAAAGCGAATTGAGAAGGAAAGTTGCGAAATACTATACAAAAAAAAACCCCGTCACAGATGACTAGATAACTGAATCAGTACTTTTGTGTTAACCAATCTGTCATTGACGATTTATGAGAAAAAGACGATTTATGGCACAGTACACTCTAAAAAATGCTGGGTTAAATATAACCCAGCGC
>NW_015736769.1:0-360 GCF_001515625.1 Sinocyclocheilus rhinocerous
TAAACTTAACAACTACCTTACTAACTATTAATAAGCAGTAATTAGAAGTTTATTGAGGCAAAAGTCATAGTTAATAGTGGGTTAATAGTGAGTTAACAGTGAGAACTAGATCTTAAAATAACCTGTGACCCAAATTGTCGGTCTGAGAGACTGCATGGCCTTAAAACCTTCAAATGTTGAGCTTTTAAAAACTATGTTAAACTTAAAATTGCTTCAAACTTCAAAATTCAAACTTTCTGGTCAGGCTTTATCAAGCCAATGTCAAAGTTTGTCCTGACAACCTTTTATTTTATTTTCTTCTTTTTTTTAATCTAGTTTACTTATATTTTTGGATACTTACATAGCCAAAGGGAACCACAA
>NW_015736770.1:0-361 GCF_001515625.1 Sinocyclocheilus rhinocerous
ATAAGGCTGCACCGGGCTCCTGCGTCTTTTCTAACTGGAAGAAAGGTTTATGTTTTAAGCTTTTAACGTGCTTAAATCGATGCAAATTATGAATTGCCAGTGATGAACAATGGGGATAAGATGGCTGTTAGGCTGTTTAACTTTTAGTTCAAACATTTCTGAAAGTTCATAGCTCTGATAATCTTTCAGTAGAGGCCAGACAGAGTAGGAATAAAACGTTAATGGAATACCCTAATATTTTAAAGGAAAATGAGATGTCAGAAAATCCATTAGACCTACCATTAAACATGTTTGAGTTTAAAAGAGCAATAATTAGTGCTCGACAGACTACTCCGGGGAAAGATGGGGTATGTTATAAAAT
>NW_015736771.1:0-356 GCF_001515625.1 Sinocyclocheilus rhinocerous
ACAGACATGCTGCTGTGAGCATGTAGGAAATACTTCTGCTGCACATATAACATATATAAATTATCCCCCATAAATAACATACATTAAATTACCCTATAGCAGATCTATATAGGTGGAGCTGGGGGAGGTGGAAGGTTTCTGAAGCTCGCTGCAACTGCAACAGCAAGCACAAGCCGAGTATTTGAATGTAGAGCAGCAAGCTCATTGGCTGCTGATAAGAGAAAAGAACCAATCAGCTGTGCCATGTGAATAATGATGTCAATATATCAGATTGAGTTAGAACCTATCAGACTGTGCCATCTAGAGTTTCATGACAGAACTTTGTATATATATATATATATATATATATATATATA
>NW_015736772.1:0-361 GCF_001515625.1 Sinocyclocheilus rhinocerous
GCGCTTAGAATAAACAGACGATATCGTCCGCTGGTGTGGATGCTAGTTATCTGTATAGTTATTGTTCTTGGAGTGAACGGGCCTTAAGGGTTGAAAAATAAGGTGAAATCCAAAACGTTAGCAAGACAGAAACATTTTATATTAATAACATAACATGCATTGACAAATCGTTCATATTAAAACACATTAACACAAAAAGTAAATATTGGGTTAATTTGAGATCATGTTGACTTCAAATTAAAATTGCACATTTTAAATGGAATTTGTTTTATTAAATAGAAAACAGGTCCCATTTATTAAGTTTTTTCTCTTTGTTGTTCCTATAAAAAGAAGAGGTAGTTGCAGAAAATTAAAAAAACAA
>NW_015736773.1:0-361 GCF_001515625.1 Sinocyclocheilus rhinocerous
AAAGACTTCATATAAATGCTGTTCTTTTGAAATCCTGAAATAATGTATAACGATTTCCGCAAAAAATAGTAAGCATCACAACTATTTCACAGTGTAGCACAAATTTGTTTAACTTTTCTCACATTCTGTGGTGCTAATTATTATTGTACTATTTATTTTCACGCAGCATCAATATTTTGGTATATATTTAGGTCAGGTGAATTTTAGAACTTCTAGCATTAAGTATGATACATTGGTTTAGTACAGATAAGCTTTTGTAATTTTGCATATTTTTAAAAGATATTTTGCTTTTGCAATGATGGGAACATTCTAGAAGCTGTAACATTCTGTAATATTCTAGTGCTTTCTGGAACATTCCAGA
>NW_015736774.1:0-361 GCF_001515625.1 Sinocyclocheilus rhinocerous
AGCTCATGTTACTCCGGTCTTGCCCGAGCATGTTCCAAAAAAATCGATCAAAAACAATGTACGCTTTTGATGTGAGATAAAGTGTCTTTGAGTAGCACGTGTGTGTCTGAGACGATGAAATGGAGGCGGTGTGTTCAGCGTGTCAGTCTTAAGCACACATCAGGTAGGAATGGTTCTGCTTGTTTATGGGGTGGGTTCTGGCCTCAGAGGGCCAGTGAAACAGTCACATGTATCTGGGGTGTGTTTGGAGATGTGGTACATTATGTCTCTCTGGGGCTGGACAGTGTGTGAACTGCCCTTCCTGTCTGGCTGCCTGTGGCTGCAGTGAAAGCAGAGACACAGAACTGTGTGAAAGTGTGTG
>NW_015736775.1:0-361 GCF_001515625.1 Sinocyclocheilus rhinocerous
ATTAAACAAACATTTTTTGCTACAAACATAAATCATACATGCATCATGCAGGTCGTTGGACTAGTACAGCATGTTTAGTCAACACATCAAAATAAGTGAACTTCTTTAAAACATGATTAATAAAAAGATTATTAAAAAAGTAAAAATATATACTTTTTTAGATTTTGAAGTACTCTACGAGTCAAGTCAAGTCACCTTTATTTATATTGCACTTTATACAGACTGTTTACAATGTTAAACAGGAAAATAGTGTGTCAATAATGCAAGAGGACAATATCAATCAGTCAATTATTCAGTTAAAGTCAGTTCATTGTTAATTCAGTGATGTCATCGTCCAGCTCAGTTCAGTTCTCTTCAAATA
>NW_015736776.1:0-361 GCF_001515625.1 Sinocyclocheilus rhinocerous
AACATTATATTATATAAATGGTGATAAACTCATATTACTGATATTAGTAATAAAATAATCATAATGCACATTGTGTTTTTATCCTTGTAATTTAATAATCATTTTAAATATTTTTTTGTTATTGTTGTGTCAGAAAGCATAACGGTGTTGTTATTGTTAACTAAAATCATTAAAAATTGTTTTCATTCATTGAAATGAAGCTGATATAAATAATTTAGATGAAAAACTTATTTTATTTCAATTAGTTGTTTTTTAATTTTCACTCAAGTTACTGAGTAAGAAATACTACAACTACTAAAAATAAAACTGAAATAAACACAAATTAAAGCTACATAGAAATACATATATTTAAAAAAAAAAT
>NW_015736777.1:0-361 GCF_001515625.1 Sinocyclocheilus rhinocerous
TTATTATGTTTTTACTTAACCAAATTTTTATTATTATTATTATTATATTATTACAGCCAATGTTCGATAACAAACTGTAGACAAACTGGAGTAGAAACATACACAATGAAAAATTCATATAATATTGACTTGTGCGCAATTTATGATTATTAAATATAATAAACCATTATATATATTCAAAATAAAATGAAGAAGCAGAAATCTGAGGGATTTTCAACAGGCTATTATGCAGCTTGAAAGAAGAAACAAAGAAAAGGAGCAGAGCTGATTGGTTGATAGAAATGTTGTTTACATTCTACACAGCAAAATCACAGTCACATTCCGATTTGTCATATTGTTCAGGATTCTAAATAATTAAAAG
>NW_015736778.1:0-361 GCF_001515625.1 Sinocyclocheilus rhinocerous
TTTAACGCTTTAGCCTTAACTATAAATGCTACTAAGTAGCACTACTGTGCACTTGAAAAACATGACTACACTATGCACCATTGGCTAAAGGCAATAAACATAACGATAACATAAATAACACATTTTAAGAACTCTGATGAAACTTTCGAAGCATCATCCATGAAATCATTTATCTATCGTTGGCTATCAGTAGGAATAATACCAAATCTGCACTCTTTCTTGAATGAAAAACAGACCAAAAATATTGATGACTCATCCTGCACCTCACAGATTTTTGTCCAATCAAATGTTATCCAGCTGACAAGCAGCAAAAAAGAGGGAACTGGACACAAAACATCCTATTTCAGTATGAAATATGACA
>NW_015736779.1:0-361 GCF_001515625.1 Sinocyclocheilus rhinocerous
AACCGTTCCACCCTTAATATATATATATTACCACTTATAATCCACTTATGGATTTGACTGATGGACTGCATTCTGACACCACAAGCTTCATGCTTTCTAACCATATCTCCACTTTGTTCCCTTTATGTTGTAATTATTCTGCTTATTGTACATATAAAATATAGGAAGTTTATATCAGTAGTTCCATATTCATAATTGTGACCACATAGTCTGTTTTCAATGTCTACATTTTTATGTAACATGTTTACACCTACCAATGTCTTTATACAAGGTGTGCATATATATATATACATAGAGAGAGAGCGTATCTTATGATATATACATACATATATTACTTTTACTCTCTGCACAACTCTGTATA
>NW_015736780.1:0-361 GCF_001515625.1 Sinocyclocheilus rhinocerous
AAAAATAAAAGCAGTCGACACACTTGCAGCAGTGATCTTTACTGAGATCACTTATTCTCTACAAATCAGCGATATACATTACAGACGTCCATCATTTGATGCTAACTTAATCTGTACAAAAAAAACTGGTAAATTAATAACACTGTTAAAATTAGTCTAAAACGGATATATTTTTCATACTCTACATTACAATGTTGTAATGTCTATATTAACTTTTGGCGTTAAAAATGACTGATTTTAGTTTATAGTTTCAAATGATTTCAACAACAGTAGTGTAGAATTGGCAATAACATAAAACACATTTAACACCGTTGCATCCCTAATAACTCCCTGCTCTTGTTTTTCCTTTTCTACCAATCAG
>NW_015736781.1:0-361 GCF_001515625.1 Sinocyclocheilus rhinocerous
GATTGAATAGTTGCTGATTACCACTTTGTCTGCCCTCTTGTTGGGCCCCCAGGTGGCACAACTCAATACAGCACATATATTTACATATCACACTTGTGCTGATAAGAATGGAGAGGAACAGACTTGAAATACGATTTCACTCAGGCTTGAAATTGTAGAACATTTGCGTTTCGACATGTTCTTCAGTTGGTTTGAGTTCCAATATTTATTTTGGTTTGTGTTACTGATTTTGAGCCCTGATTCAGATTCACTACAAACTAGATCATGTTTAAATGCACCGATACTGTCAATATGAATCAATTCGGCCCAACTGCAGATTCCAAATGAACGGTTTTATGTCCCACAATCTGATGCAATCATT
>NW_015736782.1:0-360 GCF_001515625.1 Sinocyclocheilus rhinocerous
TTTTGAAAGAAGTCTCTTATGCTCACCAAGGCTGCATTTATTTAACCAAAAATGCAATAAAAATAGCAATATTCAGAAATATTATTTGGTCTCGGGTTTGGTCTGTCCTGTAGGTAAGGTTGCTGTTACCCTGACCTTGGCTCTGTGTTTCTTCAAAACCATGAGACATTACGTCTGGGCTTTATGTTCTCAGCGGAGGGCTGTCGTACATCTCCACTGATCCATCACTCGTTCCAGCAGTAAACATCACACTCTAATTCAAGATGAGCGTGACTGTAATTTAAAGCGACAGCGTCTTAGCAGAGAACAATAAAGCAAGACAAAAGCAGACGTCGGTAATTTTAATTTGATAAGCAGGCG
>NW_015736783.1:0-361 GCF_001515625.1 Sinocyclocheilus rhinocerous
TCTCTCTCTCTCTCTCTCTCTCGCTCTCCCTCTCTCTCTCCCTCTCCCTCTCCCTCTCTCTCCCTCTCTCCTCTCTCTCTCTCTGAGAGCACCTGTTCAATAAAGCTCCCTGGTTACTTTACCTCTCCGTCCCTGGTCTCCTTCTGTACTGTGACAGTGATCTGTGACCAGATATGACAACACTTTTACGTTATTTACAGGTACATAA
This sequence comes from Sinocyclocheilus rhinocerous, assembly GCF_001515625.1. Taxonomy (NCBI): domain Eukaryota; kingdom Metazoa; phylum Chordata; class Actinopteri; order Cypriniformes; family Cyprinidae; genus Sinocyclocheilus; species Sinocyclocheilus rhinocerous. The sequence goes on from NW_015736783.1 coordinate 209, forward strand.
AAGTGTTATTTAGGCTATTTATTCATACACTTTTTATCCTGCTTTTTCAGATTATATAATAGCATTTAAACCAATCATAATTTGACTTGTGAAATTAAAATGAAAACTGTTCTATTCTAGGAATACTCTAGAACAGTGAATCTCAACCTTTTG
>NW_015736784.1:0-361 GCF_001515625.1 Sinocyclocheilus rhinocerous
AAATCTGATGAAGAAACAAACTCATCCTAATCTTGGATGGCCTGCAGGTCGAGTGCATTTTCAGCAAATTATCATTCTTTGGTTGAACTATTCCTATAACAGTAACAGCTGTTCAGTCAGTATGAATGTTCTCCCTCCACTGTTCTCTCAAACGAGAACCTGTTGCTATTCGCACCCAACATGCAACTAAATGAAAAGGCAGGGAATGTAATAACTTAAAAATAAATAATTCAATATAAAATATGTCATAATAATTGAAATGAATATGAGATGTAACTGCATATTTAAGTCATTATCTGTCACTGTGTAAAACTAGCTTGGGTAACACTTTATTTTAAGGTGTCCTTGTTGCACATGTTAC
>NW_015736785.1:0-361 GCF_001515625.1 Sinocyclocheilus rhinocerous
GATCTCATTGATCTCTGATGTTTACAAGATCACGTTCAGCCGGTTATCTCTTCAACAAGCCGTTGCTTGCGCGCGCACCTCTCCTCCTGATTTATCTGACCCCGATCTCACAGTGGGCTGGCTGTAATTTTTTTCCTCGCAAACTATGAATAATGTACTTCAATCTCCATTATGGTCAATCAATTATGGGTTATGATTGAGGGGCGTGGTGACCTCCTGTCTGGTAGATGATTCTGTCATTATCTCATGAACAATGAACCCCTTCCAGCCATCCATACGGAGACACACGCACACACAAACATTTCACGTTTTCACACCATCCCTCCATTTCCTCATCCTGGCTTTCTTTCCACATGGTCAG
>NW_015736786.1:0-355 GCF_001515625.1 Sinocyclocheilus rhinocerous
ATATATATATATATATATATATATATATATATATATATGTAGGCTACATACTCGAAGCTCATTGAAAATAAAAATGAAGTGCTTTAAGTTCATTATCTCTAGGAGAGCACCATAAGATCGGATTGTTTTTAAAAGCGGATCAATTGTGGTTTTCAGATCTTGATCTCTGAGGAAGCCACCAATGGCAGGAATCAGTGCAAACGCATCGCGAAATAAGAAGTGGGAGATGGAGGAATACGACCAATATCAGCACTATTTCTACGACGACCTCAACTTGGACGAGGACTTCTTTTTCAAATCGACCGCACCAAGTGAGGACATTTGGAAGAAATTCGAGCTCGTGCCAACCCCGCCC
>NW_015736787.1:0-361 GCF_001515625.1 Sinocyclocheilus rhinocerous
TGGCTTGAGTAATCTCCATGTCAGTCTCTCTGTTCCCTCCACACCGTTATATATAAATGTATATATCTATACAGTATAAGCAAGTGTGTGTGTGATTTAATACAAAATAATATATTAATTGAATTGAATAAAATGAATATGAATAATAATTCCTTCATCAGTAAACATACATCCTTACACTATAACTGTCAAAAATATAACCTGTTTTTTAGATCTCATGGCCAGGAAAGAAAAGTATATTTTTATGGAGATAACGTCTAAGAGCGTGTGCATTAGATCTCTCCTCTCAACTGCATGTCTGTCTCCAAACGTTACGAAGTACTGAGTGTTAAAGTAGAAAAAGCAAAGTGAATAGGTTATG
>NW_015736788.1:0-361 GCF_001515625.1 Sinocyclocheilus rhinocerous
AATTATTAATTAAATGTCAACAGAATAGCAATTAAATATCATTATGTTTTTGGAGGGTTTTAAAACCTGAACTATGGATTTATGTATGTATGTATGTATTTATTTATTCTTTCTCCCGATGTAAACTGGTTGCACCACAAGACATTGTTGGTCACATCACATGACTTTGAGGACAAAATTGTAAAAAAAAAAAATTGTCAAAACTGCCTCACTGCTTATATTTTCTATTACAAAAATGAATTAATTATTGAATAATATATATATATATATATTCATTCATTCATTCATTCATTCATTTCAGTGACCCATGTATTATGTTTCCATTAATAATAAATAATAAAATATATACGTATTTAGACAC
>NW_015736789.1:0-361 GCF_001515625.1 Sinocyclocheilus rhinocerous
AAGGAGGGGTGTGCAGTCTAGACGCTTTATGACGGCAATAAGAAACTTCGCTTGGCTTCAGTGTTCCTGTTGTGTTCAAACTAAACAATTCTCACTTTGTAAGAGCTGAGCCATAAATCCAGGACGGTGGGAATGAGCAAGGTCTCATCTTATATTTCTCCCCCTCTTAGGATGGACAGATGGGTTTTTTGTTTCATTTTGAGTCTGTTGTGATGGGGAACATCCAGTTTTGAAGATAAAAATGGTGTTTTCATGCATTAATGTAGGCTTAGCTACATGGGCGTCACTAGGCCATTTTTAGGGGGGCTTTAGCCCCCCCCCCCAAATTTCTACTCAGCCCCCCTAAAAATTTTGCGATTAG
>NW_015736790.1:0-361 GCF_001515625.1 Sinocyclocheilus rhinocerous
ACAGGTAAGACTGAAGTGTGATGGTGTGAATATGTCAACATCAACACAAACCTGACCATATTTACTTCATTTATGCATGTTTCTGGCATTATTGTGAAAAATTCCTTAGTGCACATTAAGACAAGAATGTTCACCAAGTTTGAAAAAGAATTAAAATAAAAACTGTAATAATTTGTTTTTTTGAAATGTACAATACTGTATTCTATTTGCATTCTAAAGTTGAAAAGAATAGCATTTATTTGAAATAGAAATCTTTATCCTTTACTGTCACTTTTGAACAATTTAATGCATCCTTGCTTAATAAAAATAGCAATTTCTCTCTCTCTCTCTCTGTGTATAGACAGACACAGACAGACAGACA
>NW_015736791.1:0-360 GCF_001515625.1 Sinocyclocheilus rhinocerous
ATCCTCTGCAGTGAATGGGTGCCGTCAGAATGAGAGTCCAAAGTATTCCACATGACTCCAGTCCATCAATTAATGCCTTGTGAAATGACAAGCTGCGTGTTTGTAAGAAATAAATCCATCATTAGGCGTTTTAACTGTAAACCATCACCTCTGGCCAAAATTCCAGAGTCCATAGAGTCCATAATCCATAATAACGCTTCTTTCAGTGAAAGATTTCACCCACTCTCACATCAAAATCCACCAAGATATTTGTTTAGAATGGTTTTGGAATGTTTTCGCTTGAAACCGGTGCATATTTCTCTCCTGATTCTCCTGAAGATGACTTTTTCACTGAAGAAAGCAATATTATGGATAGAGGAC
>NW_015736792.1:0-361 GCF_001515625.1 Sinocyclocheilus rhinocerous
ACAAAAACATTGACAGCCAATCAGAATCCATTTGAGTTTAAAGAGCTCATTTAAAGTGGCAGATGACAAAACTGTAGCTCATGCTTATAATAAACAGAACATTATCATGCATTGGTGTGAATGCTAAAATCTTTATTTTCCTTTGTGTGAAAAAATATTTTTATATGTTTCTAATACCACATACCCAAATTGAACATGCATACATGGCAACTGCTGTTTTTTTTTTTTTTTGCTGCTTTTTGGTCATCATTTTCATATTTTGAAAGTTGCAAACATAGATCATATTTTTATAAGTGAGATTTGGTTATGTCCCACTCTTTGCATGTAATCACAGTGATACTGTATTGTGTTAGTTGCCTAT
>NW_015736793.1:0-361 GCF_001515625.1 Sinocyclocheilus rhinocerous
GTTTCATATTTATTTGTTTATAAATAACTCAAGTTTGTCAAGAATGAATGACCCTAGTTGGCCAGCTACAGTTTACTGAAATTGATTTCATTCAGAAAATACAATTTGTGCAGATTTGATAGTTGATATTTATTTATTCATTTTAATTATCCATCCATTTAGTTATTTATTTAACGTGAGAAAAGGTTATAGTAATAAAGTCCTGCAAAAAGACTAGAAGTCATATGATGTTGTAAAAGTGCAAGTATTCAGTTTCAATAACACTCAAGTAAAGCTCAAATTTTCCAAAATAATACTTAATTATAGTAATGAAGTACAATACTGTACTTTCCACAGCATTGTACAATACTATACTTTCACC
>NW_015736794.1:0-361 GCF_001515625.1 Sinocyclocheilus rhinocerous
TAATGGGTTACGATAGACATCTTCACAATCATATGAAGTAGAGCAGAAGAGTTTGAGGATAAGGGAAATGCAAAATTAAAATTCTGTCATCTTTTACTCACCCTCAAGTTGTTACAAACCTTTATGAGTTTATTTCTTCTGCTGAACACAGAAGATAAGAAATTCTCTCAAATATAATTTTTTTTGTGTGTTCAGCAGAAAAAAGAAACTCATAGGTTTAGAACAAATTGAGGGGGAGTAAAAGATGACAGAATTTTCATTTTTAGGTGAACTAACCCTAAGTGTGTATATGTGTGTATGTGTGTCTTTTGAAGGGAATGAAACTGAAAGGGAATGTCACATGCCTCAAACATCCACAGCT
>NW_015736795.1:0-361 GCF_001515625.1 Sinocyclocheilus rhinocerous
ACAAGGTGACAGCGCCAACTACTGGCCTGGCATACGCAATACAGCATTTTTGGCAGTTTTTCGCGGATGTGTGACCCAAGGAGTTAGCAATGCCAAAATCACAGGTTTGATTACCAAGTAACGCAGGAACTTGACAAAATGTAAGGAACTTTGTATTAGAGTAAAAATCTGCTAAGGGATAATTAAATGTAACAAAATGTGAACTGTATCCTCTTTTATTGGAAAATTAAACACCATTTTATCAAACTTTGATAACTGCCTTAATTTTTTAAACAACTGAGAAGATAGTGATCTGCATTTTATAGAAATCTCCTGACAACTTCAGCAATGGAACAACAAATTTAAGGTGCGTCCCAATTTG
>NW_015736796.1:0-361 GCF_001515625.1 Sinocyclocheilus rhinocerous
ACACACACACACACAGAGAGTTTCTCTTTCCCTCCCATCACACTGAAGTTCTCCTCTGTTTAACACGTCTTTTCTTCCACATCGCTGTCTCTCTCTTTCATCTTCGTCCCTGTTCAATAACACTAACATTCTTGCTCTCTCACACACAGTGTATTGTAAAGCGAGGTGAGCCGGGTCTCTTTACAGCAGCCAAGTGTTATATAAGCAGCGCTCATGGCCAGATCCACCGGCTTTTCTTGCAGCAGAGCCAGACTTCTGACCGTCTGGATGGTCTGGTCCAGTTTGCAGCTTGTTCTGCTCAAAAACTGCCTACTTGGATGTGAAGAAGGAGTCTGAGTGACATATAACGCTCCCAACTACT
>NW_015736797.1:0-361 GCF_001515625.1 Sinocyclocheilus rhinocerous
ACACCTCAAATGCATTAAATAAGGTGTGATTGTACACTTTAATTATTATAAACATTATTATTATTATTATAAAAAATGGTTGTATTAATATAAATAGTATTATTATAAAAATGGTTGTATTATTATAAATAGTATTAATATAAAAAATAATGATTTATGTTCATTTTTACAAATATATAATAAATTCCATAAAGTAGGTAACATCCTTAAATAAAAGGTCAAATCATCTGATATTTTAAGAGATTTACTGACCTTTGGCATGCAGTCATGAAGGTCTGAATGATTTTTGTTGTTGTTTTTTATATATTAAAAAGCAGTTTCATTTTTTGTAATTAAATTACTACTTTTCAGTGGTGGACAG
>NW_015736798.1:0-361 GCF_001515625.1 Sinocyclocheilus rhinocerous
ACATCTGATGATATTTGATTGAAATCTTCCACCCTTTGATCACAAGAATATCTAAATACCAGCCTACACACTTATGGAATGCTACTGATGATTCAAATGACCTGAGCATTGTGGAATTTATATTTTTCGAGTGTATGTCATAATTTGGGCTTTACATGATATAACACACAGCACACTTTACAAACTGAATATTTTACAAAAATATATAGGCCCACTCCTTTTAGGATTAAAATGATATAACAATAGAAAAATATTTGAACAAATTCTGGTTGTCAAAGGGTAGTGTAATATGTTTGTTGCTACTTGGTTTGATATTTTGTTTTCTGTCACTTGGTTTGGATTTTGTTATTTAATACACTAA
>NW_015736799.1:0-361 GCF_001515625.1 Sinocyclocheilus rhinocerous
TTTTTTTTTACTATTTGAATAATCATAAATTAAGGCAGTGTAACAAATGCTACCATATTGTTAAAATATTTTTATCCCCACATTACAGTAATAAGAAAATGTGTTTTTTCGCATTACGGTAATGAGATTTGGAGGGAAAATGTGCTTTTGAAATCTTAATGGTCCTAAAAATGTGCTTCATTTTCTTTATGTGACATTTCCTATTTATATCTTTTGATTTTGGGGTGAAATATGAACTTTTGCCAGGTTTCATGACATTCACCCTTATACTGTAAACATTCAATACCGTATATTTCTCCAGCATTCATTCAGGGTTAGTCGAATCCACGTCCAGTGCTATTGTTGGTCCATTCGGACAAGT
>NW_015736800.1:0-358 GCF_001515625.1 Sinocyclocheilus rhinocerous
TCCCCCTCTCTCTCTCTCTCTCTCTCTCTCTCTCTCTCTCTCTCAGTATCTCTATCTCAGTATCTTTTTTTTTAGTAGCCTACAAGGCAAATATAAAGCAATGTTGTACAGTTTAAAGCATGTAAAACAGAATAACAACAACAACATGAAATGTACATAAACATAAAAAAATTAAAAAACTAGGATAAAAAAGTGCTATATAAAATTAGGGCAGTTACATAAATTTGAAAAGTTTTAGAATTTTCATTGTTTTTATAAGCTTCTTATTTCGTGATCTCATTTTAGAAAGGGTTCTAATCTCAGATTAGTGTTGCAAAAGGTAATATATGATGGTTTCTTTTGAATTATTTTTGACTTA
>NW_015736801.1:0-361 GCF_001515625.1 Sinocyclocheilus rhinocerous
ACAGACACTTGAAAGCACTCGTAGATTAAATGGTCACATCTCCAGTTCCTGCAGTCCCTTCCTTCTTGTCATAAGAGAGCTGTGGTGAGGTTCCATGTTTCACTTTGCGGCTGCTTTCCCCCTTTCTCCAGACAGATGTCTGGAGATAAAAAAACAAACAAAAAAATGGAGGTCCGTGCAAACCACAGCAACTTCATGTTATCCAAAACAGTCATGTAGTTTGAAAGGAACAGCGATCCAATGACTTTGAAAAGCATGTATTATATCCCTGGCATTAGATAAATTAAAAGATTGCCAACTTCAAAGCTGCAGGTCTGCAGTTTTGCATCAAAGTATAATTCATTCTAGTCAGGAGGAGATA
>NW_015736802.1:0-361 GCF_001515625.1 Sinocyclocheilus rhinocerous
ACATTATAACTTCTATAGATTGTTTGAAGGAGATATTAGTATATTCTAGATCACTGGTTTAATGATTTGACGTTTGCTTTTTTACTTTACTTTTTACCTTTTTAATTTTATTAGTGGATAATAACATTTTTTGAAAAAACATATAGCAAACCATCTAGCAACCACCTAACAACCAAGCAGCTACCTAGCAACCACCTAGCAATGCCTTAGCAGCCAAGCACCCATGCAGAATACTCTAGCAACACCCTAGCAACCAATTAACCATACAGAACACCCTAGAAACCATCTACTGACCACCCATAACACCCTAGCAACTGAGCACCCACACAGAATCCTCTAGCAACCACCCATAACAACTTAG
>NW_015736803.1:0-361 GCF_001515625.1 Sinocyclocheilus rhinocerous
ATCTCCTTTGAATGAGCTCTCGCTGTTCACTTTTTAACTTTAGATATGTGTAAAGGAAGCACATCTTACGAGATATGCGTCAGTGAGCTCAGGATCTGTTGAGCAGCAAATGTTCCAGCATGCTCTAGTCAGTCATCTCTGGTCAGTCATCTCAGCATGCTCCACCTTAAAGTGATCGGGCAGACCAAACCATAAGTTGTAGTGACTTGAAACTTGGAGGGATGGTAGTACTGTACTCACACTGTCTGCAACGTCACCAAGCCTCACCCCAATCAGCCTGACGGTGGCGCTACAGCGACCAATAGTACGAAATTGCTCATAACTCCTAAACCGTTAGTTGCAGACTCAAGTGTCTTATATC
>NW_015736804.1:0-361 GCF_001515625.1 Sinocyclocheilus rhinocerous
CTTACTAGTAATAGGTAATATATGTATTACTTGCTTCTATGACTATCCTAACTATGCACAAGCATAGAAGCATTTTATTATTTGCATTTAGTGTTATTTTTCCCCTGCTCTCTGAAACCCTGTCAGAACAGATGTACGACCTATTTTTGGGTTGCGACCCACCAGTTCAAATGAACAGATGTGCGACCCACCAGTTCAGATACACTGATTTAAAATATGATTTAAAATATGTTGTGTTGAATTCTTCCTAAAAAGTTTTACAGAGAAAAAAAAAACAGCCGAGATTTAGGTAGAATGTTAATGCTAAAGTCTTGTGGTGTATAATGCCGGGTTCAGACTACACAATATTTTTGTCGGTCAC
>NW_015736805.1:0-359 GCF_001515625.1 Sinocyclocheilus rhinocerous
CTCTGAATGTCGCAGTGACTGAATGTGAGCTCTGTTAAACCCTCCCTTTCTCTCTCGCTCTCTCTCTCTCCCTCCTCCTCCCTCGTTCATAAGCATGTAGGGTCTCGCTTTGCTCGGTGTCTCTCTCTCTCTCTCTCTCTCTCTCTCTCTCTCCTCCTCTCCTCCTCTGGCTGTGTGTGACGAGGGCCGGAGAGGAGGAGGAGAACTCAGAGGAGGGGGGGACATGGCAATGGGGGGATACGGAGAGAAAGACCTGTCTCTCCCTCTCTCCCTCTCATCCTCATGGCCCTCGCTCGGTCCCCAGAACCGCAGCGTCTGGTTCATTTACAGGTATCGGCTGCTCCGTTCTTTTATTGTCG
>NW_015736806.1:0-361 GCF_001515625.1 Sinocyclocheilus rhinocerous
AGTAAAGTAAAATAAAATAAACAACTGAACACAAAAAAGGTTTGCTGTAGCTCAAACAGAATATGGTGCTAGCAATGCCAAGGTCATGTGTTCGAATCTGAGGGGAAAAATATATACTTGAATGCACGTATACTTGAAGTCAACACCCAGCAAATGCATAATTGTGAAATATTCAAAGTTGTGAAACGTGCCACAAACAAATTGCACAATACAAAACTAAAGGTTCTGTATTGGCATCGATGGTTCCAGAGCACATTTAACATCCATATAGAACCTTCCAATTCCATAAAAGGTTCTTATAGTGGAAAAACATTCTTGACTGAAAGGTCCTTTGGGGAACCAAAAATGATTCTTCCATTTC
>NW_015736807.1:0-361 GCF_001515625.1 Sinocyclocheilus rhinocerous
ACTTCCCTGAGTCCACGTTACCCAGCACTGCTACCCGCAGGTCCAAGAACTGCAGACGCGTCACATAACGTCATTAACACAGGCCTGAGAGCATCAAACGCATCAGAAGAACATGACACAAACACCAGACGCTTACCTGCTGGTCATCTGGCACTTTCCTGACGAGCACCTCAGCTATTCTGTGTGGCTCGTCAGAGTCGTGATCCACCTCCCTCTCTCTGAGAACTGTGATGTCTGCACCCACCCTGAACACACACACACACACACACAGCACTCACAAACAACTCTACACGCATCCCACTGCGGCTATCAGCCTCACCGAAGTGTCTCGTGAAAACAAGTGCACTTGACCATACTTTAG
>NW_015736808.1:0-361 GCF_001515625.1 Sinocyclocheilus rhinocerous
AATCATTCCATATTTTCATTCCTCTATACATTACAGTCCGTTGCTCAGCATTCGTTTTTGAAATAGGAAGTAAAAAACAAAAAAAGTTAAATATAGAAAACATTTTATTTAAAAAAGAAAAATGTAAAAAACATATTTTATTTCAGCGAATTGCCATGGCGAAATTTCTCATTTGCATTTAGTTTAACTAAAATAGTACTAAAATGATACTGGTAAAATTAATCCACATTTATGCAGAATTTTAAATGCAGATTTGAGAGCTTGTAACGTAGGTGCATCCACCTGAAGTGTGTGAGTGTGTGTGTGTGTGTGTGTAAGTGTGAGTGTGTGTGTGTGTGAGTGTGAGTCTGTGTGTGAGTGT
>NW_015736809.1:0-361 GCF_001515625.1 Sinocyclocheilus rhinocerous
ATATATATATATATATATATAGTAGTTTAGTAGTATTTAAATAAGACAAAGCAAGGATGACAGACTGTATTTGAACAGATAAATGTACATGAAATATAAATAACAAAGCTCTTAAAGAAATAAAGAAAATATTCTTATTGATATTTTTTAAAAGTGGTGAACGATACGGTATTTTACAAATTATTTTACTATTGTACTTTTTTTTTTGCTACAAAACAAGAACACATTACAAAAAATACACATTACAAAAAATACAAAAAATTAATTATATTGAACAAATTAATTCTGTAAAATGAATTACATGCAATAAAATAAGTTATAAAATAAGTAAAATAAGCAGTGTAATCTTCAGTTAGAAAAG
>NW_015736810.1:0-361 GCF_001515625.1 Sinocyclocheilus rhinocerous
ATAGTTATAATATTTGTATTAACAATAATGTAGCTTAAAATATTTAATTATTTATTTAATTTAAAACAAACATTTTGTTTATACATTTTGTTAGAATAATTATTTTATATAACAAATTTTTGTTTATTTTTTAATATATGTATACTATGTACATTCATATGTTTTTAATATATTGAATATATTATTGTTCATTTATTTGTAAATTAAATTGGCCAGAATTGGTCAAAACCTTTGCCATTTAACCTAATTTTTAGTTCCTCTCTATGTGTTTTAATTTAATTCATTTTTAGATTAGGAGAAAATGCTGACTATGGCAAGGTAATACCAAATGTTAGTGGCTTGTGCAAAACAAAACAAAAAA
>NW_015736811.1:0-361 GCF_001515625.1 Sinocyclocheilus rhinocerous
ATCAAAGTAATTCCCCTTCTTCTTGCAATGATGGTGTTTGCAGGGCAGGACAACCAGTCACTCATATGAGATCACAACAATAGCAAATGACACCAATCCAATCAATTCTTGACGAACAAAATCAAGTCCCACACTATATTTTTTCTGGTTAAAGAAGCTATTTCACTTGGATATATGTCACTATAGGCAAGAAAAGTCTATCTATTCTGTTTCATGCTGACTTTAATAGTGGCTGCCTTTTCTGTATTTACAGTGAGTACAAGTTAGACACCTAATTCTCTACAGGACATACAGGTAATCAGGTAATCAGGTAACTGCGTAGAGCTGCACGATTAATCGTTAAAAGATCGCGATCTCGATT
>NW_015736812.1:0-361 GCF_001515625.1 Sinocyclocheilus rhinocerous
AGCTCAGAGTCAGTAATGGAGAAGAGTAAACAAGGTTTCGTGGCACACGGGTCAACAGCAGCATTAATAATGCCAGGCACAAATACAGAGGAGAATGAAAGTGCTGTGGTTTATCTGTAAGCAAAATCTCTCACAAAAACACTGGCTGTGCTCCAAACTCACTATCTAGAAAGTATTTTAAGGCTACACCTGACACCAAAACCGTTCTAGAGAACAAATTTATGGCCAAATTCCAAAGTAACATTTTATGTATACTTTAAAGAGACAATACATAAAGACATAAAACAATACATAAAGACTGCATTCCAAATCAGTAAGATTTTTTAAATGTTTTTGAAAGAAGTCTCTTCTGCTCACCAAG
>NW_015736813.1:0-361 GCF_001515625.1 Sinocyclocheilus rhinocerous
AAAAAATATAGTTAAGATGTATAGAGATATTTACTGTAAATAATGTAGTTTCGTATTATACTTAAAACTGTTGTTAGATATTTTGCACTGACCTGCTGTTACCCAGTAACATTCAACCCTATAACATCATTACAGTGTAACTCTTTTTTATTAGTAGTCAAGCCCTGGAAGAGCGAAGACTCTTATAATCGTTAGTATTCTAACCCTTATAAGATCAAACATTATAAAATCAAACAGCACTCGTGTGATATTGCTTATTTACTATATCATATGATATAAATATGAGACAAAAACTCATACAAGGGCTTTTTGCCCCAATTCCTTGAATTTTAGGGTGGGCGGGGCTAAACAGGCAGCGGTG
>NW_015736814.1:0-361 GCF_001515625.1 Sinocyclocheilus rhinocerous
CTACTTCACAACATTCCAAAGCATAATATTGTACTTTTTACTGCATTGTTTCATATTAAATATAAATTAATACTTAATCACATCAGAAATCTAGTACTTTCTTTTACTCGAGTAAAAGTAATTCAAAGTTTTACTTGAGTACAAGAAAGTGCTACATTTTTAATGTTCTTAAGTATTAAAGCTAAAAAAACTAATTGTCCTGCCTTTAGCAACTTTCCCTGAAAATGAGTTGGCAACACTGCTCACTCACTCAGATCTCTGACTTTCACACACATTTACTGTCTGATCAAACCTCTGCTAAATATTCACACAGAACCTGTGTGTGTGTGTGAGAGAGAGAGAGAGAGTGTGTGTGTGTGTG
>NW_015736815.1:0-361 GCF_001515625.1 Sinocyclocheilus rhinocerous
AATGAAAATTATAAATATATCTTAGTTAACTTACAGCAGTTACACGTGACTGGAACAAAACAAAAAAAGGAATAACTGGCACCAACCCTACAAACAAATGAAGTGGTTATATAATTTAAATGAATAAAATGAATGCATGTTTGTTCAAAAGACTCTGTACACATTGTGAAAATCTGACAAAGGAGGGGAGGAAGAGGAACTAAACCGCGATCATCTCCGCTTGCCTCGTCAGCCAACAATCTGAGCTGCCAAGACCAATAAACTACTGTGTGGCCTGAATGCGCCATGTGTTTAGCAGCAAAAACCTAGTCCTGAACCCTGGAGAACTTCCTCCAAGGTGGTTTTGAGAACTCAAACACAT
>NW_015736816.1:0-361 GCF_001515625.1 Sinocyclocheilus rhinocerous
ATTATCTGATGTTTCTGTATGTTTCAAGGTGTCCATCTCTCTAGATGCCTTGGGATTTTATTTATTTTTTTAATGACATCCAAAGTCATGGACTGCCCGGGAAGACCACATATGAAGAGGACACGAGAACACATGTGGGGCCATATCTGAGCGGAAAATAACATGAATTCTCTTGTCGTTATTAAAGCCACAGAGCAAAGATGCAATCTGAGTGCCCATGGCGACAAGTAGCTCGAACCATTCTCACTCGCCTGGCTAATAAAAGAACAAAGATAATCAGATATTGAAGATAGACAGAGAGAGACAGAGGAAAGAGAGAGTGTTTATCTCAAGGTGGACAAATCTTTAGACAGTTGCAGAC
>NW_015736817.1:0-361 GCF_001515625.1 Sinocyclocheilus rhinocerous
ATCTTCTCACAAATGACCACAAAGAACAGGTACGTATAGCAAGATGATGAATTCACGCGGGACGCTCTATTTTAACATTGTTTAACAAATGTATTGCACGAGCTGTCTTTAAACTCAAACGCAGAGACGTCCATAGGACGCATATGTACGTATTTATTTTTTTTAAAGACCCTAATCTAGTACTATTGACACCATGGCTTTAGAAAAATGCTGTAGTACTTAATATCACATTTTCCCTCTGGGTTATTCCATATTTCTCTATTCCACATCTCTCATCCTTGGTCAAAAAACCCAAAAGGAATACTAAAGTAATTTCTATCACAATTTTCTTGGTTTAAACCATATTTTTCTTGCATATGTT
>NW_015736818.1:0-361 GCF_001515625.1 Sinocyclocheilus rhinocerous
CAAACTACAATATTAAAAATGGAAACAAATAAATATTTTATTTATTTATACTATTATACTATTAAATATATAAATTATGTAATAATAAATCATAATAATAATTAATATTATTATTCACATCTTTATACCCCATGCAATAATTGTGTCTGTGTGCTAAGCTTACAATTATTAACTGCAATTATTTGCATATCATCAGCCAAATAATGGTGACGTCCTTCGCTAAATCCATCAGTCTGAAAGCGGCACCTGATGTGACTGGCAGCTGTCGGACAGGTTGACGTCTACTGATGGAATGTCCATTGACTCTCTGAGGACAAAAGCCACACGCAGCTGCTCTCAAACAGGTTCTGTAGTGAATCTC
>NW_015736819.1:0-361 GCF_001515625.1 Sinocyclocheilus rhinocerous
ATTATTTCTGGTAGACTGGATATACATTTTCAGTCTACCATAAACAAACCAAAAATACAATTATTATTATTGCATTTATTTTTTACAGGCATTACAGAACAAGAAGTATTGAAGCTCACCTTACATAGTCATGAAGAGATTTAGATGAGCTTTGATATTTTCAGTCTCTGTTTGTTTTGAGTCTATATATTAATCTAATTCTTTCTTAATGCATTTGTTTCATTTCAAGATTGCTGACATTTCATTAAAGATAACAAAGTCTTCCTTCAGAAGCTTGTTTGCAGGGATGACTGAATGTCTGGATCAGAAATCAAAAATTAGTGAGTGAGTGAGTGAGTAAATATGCAGAGAGAGAGAGAGA
>NW_015736820.1:0-361 GCF_001515625.1 Sinocyclocheilus rhinocerous
ATTCTGTCACTTCAATTGTCTTCTTGTCTTCATCTGTTATTAAGGGTAAATATCCTCCAGTGCCCTTTGGGCTAAATCACAGACTACAGTGCTCAACCCTTGAGGACAGACGTCACCATTCAAAGATCTGTCCATCACAGACAGGATCATCCCTGGCAATAGGATCAGTTAGGCAGAGATTTGTGCACCAGGACATCGGAGAGAGAATAGAGAATTGAAGGAAGTGGAAGCAGGGATGATAAGTTAGGGCAAATGATAAGACTTTGAGTCACTTCCTGAAAGATAAATTGCATTAAAGGGCTCATAGATTAATTACCTGACTCAAGAAGAAGACAGTAACATATGCCATGCCATGGTGAAA
>NW_015736821.1:0-361 GCF_001515625.1 Sinocyclocheilus rhinocerous
AGATAGAACGTTATTACAAGAGATGATAATGTCAAGTAGACGTTTACATGCGCACTCCGTGTAGTTCATCGTTTCTTTTCTGTTTTAACCGACTGACAGCAATATCAACAACAACAAGCTGTTACAACCATTATTAACTTCAGTTCAAATAGCTTGAAGTCAAAATTTACCCCATTTACTTTGTGACTGCATGTTTCTTGTTACATTGTAAATTTTTCTGCATATTTAAAATTAAATATCATGTTTAAAGGAATAGTTTATCTAAAAATAAAAAAAATAGCTGAGTTTTTTTTTGGAACAGATTTGGAGAAATTAAACATTATGTCACTTGCTCAGCAATGGATCCTCTGCAGTGAATGGG
>NW_015736822.1:0-361 GCF_001515625.1 Sinocyclocheilus rhinocerous
CAGTACAGTACAGCACAGTGCTTGCAACACCAAGTTCATGGGTTTTATTCTCAAGGAATGCATGATAAAATATAGACAATGCAATACTTAAATGCAATGTAAGTTGCTCTGGACAAACAAGACTGCCAAATGTAAATGCAAATTAAACTCTATCGACCACATCTGATTACCAATAAAATAAATAATCTGCCTCAGCCATCAGCAAGATATCAGTGTATTTAACCCAATATTTTGGGTTGAATACACTGATTTCTTGCTGTACACTGACTAGATTGTCTGACAAAAAATTGAGTGTTGCTTTCTCGCACAAAACCCACTGCAATAATACCAGCACAGTTATTTTAGTATCGCTGAGATACTA
>NW_015736823.1:0-361 GCF_001515625.1 Sinocyclocheilus rhinocerous
TTGTCAAAGATGACTTTTAGAAGAGGACCCTGGCTGGGAGTTTGTTTTTTCCCCCCGGCGAGGGCTCCTAGCGCCAAGGCTCAAGAGTCACGGTTCACTACATCGTAAAATAAAGTGTTACCCTATATTCTTATGAGTTTGTTTGAAGCGCTAAATTTAAGCCTAACTTGCTACTGTGTCCTCCGCTAAATGTCATGTGTGTTTTGTCCATAGAAATGCGCTGTTCACTACTATAAAGTGACATGATTGACGGATGTTTTCCGTGCACAAATTGGTTGTCGATGATTTTCATTATTGTTTATAATTGACTTTATTCATTAGTTGCTGCAGCCCTAAACCGCAGAGATTTTCTCCGAGGGTA
>NW_015736824.1:0-361 GCF_001515625.1 Sinocyclocheilus rhinocerous
ATTGGACCCATAATAAAACACACTGCCGAGAATATGTCCGAAAATAAAAAACAGATGCATCTACCTGGACAGGCAGACGCCAGCATCGGTAGAGCCTTCTTGTCTACTTCCTTCCGTCTGAATCGCTCTAGAAACTCCTTCTGGCTTTCTAACAGGCTGAATGAGCGACTGAAGCCGGTGTCAAACACATGATGGACACCTGAAAGACCAATATGCAGTTTCCATGATCTCAATACACACTGCAGGATGTCTTTGACTGGTCATATGAAACGTGGACTCAATCTCACCCAAGTTCTTCAGGAAGCTGGTGAGTCTCCGAGCCACTTCGCTGCTGCTGAGACCGTAGTGTGCTGCTAGAGAG
>NW_015736825.1:0-361 GCF_001515625.1 Sinocyclocheilus rhinocerous
AAACGAACCAAGAGAACCGAACTACAAGTGTGAACACACCCTAAGTGGCCTAATAGTCCAACCAAATTGCTGTATTGCTAACTTCTTGCTTCCTATCATTTATAGACATGTTAAAGATCACTAATCTGAGGGTGAAGTTCACTAAGCTGCACACTCTTGGGGACAATCTTCTGGACTCACGTATAGAGATCAAGGAGAAGTACTACTACTCAGTCTACGACATGGTGGTCAGAGGAAACTGTTTTTGCTATGGTCACGCATCTGAATGCGCCCCCATCGATGGAGCTGGAGAGGTCGTGGATGGCATGGTGAGTTTTATGCCATGCAAAAGCCATGTGCTATTGTAATTTAAGTTATTAAT
>NW_015736826.1:0-361 GCF_001515625.1 Sinocyclocheilus rhinocerous
ATGGGCTGAAGGACTGAAGGATTGATGGACTGATGGGTTGATGGGCTGAAGGACTAATGGGCTGAAGGATTGATGGGCTGATGGACTGATGGGCTGAAGGATTGATGGGCTGAAGGGCTGATGGGTTGATGGGCTGATGGACTAAAGGAATGACGGGCTGATGGACTCAAGGAATGATGGGCTGAAAGACTGATGGACTGAAGGGCTGATAGACTGATAGAATGATGGGCTGAAGGGCTGAAGGACTGATGGGCTGATGGGCTGATGGGCTGATGGACTGAAGGGCTGATGGATTGAAGGACTGAAGGGCTGATTGACTGATGGGCTGAAGGACTGACGGACTGACGGACTGACGGACTGA
>NW_015736827.1:0-361 GCF_001515625.1 Sinocyclocheilus rhinocerous
AGGTAGTGCTTCGGGATCTGAAATCCATTCTGGGGCTGGCAACTCATATGGATCTACGTCGTTAATTGTCTTAAATTTTTCGAAATACCGTTGCTTGGTGTTGACATTTAGTTTGTCCCGGTAGGGCCCACTTTCCTTTTCTTTTCACTTCTCCATATACTTCCTTCTCCATCAAGATTTCAACAGAAATTGTTATTGTTTTTATCCAGATTTGTGTTATCTGCACAAAAAGGTAGAATCCATAGAAACCCAATCAGCGGGCAGAAGGACAGCCAGCATCACAGGCGGAGAATGGGCGGGGCTTAGCCGAGCCTTTCCAGCAAGCAATTTTGCGTTTAAAAGACGTCTATTAGACGTCTAA
>NW_015736828.1:0-361 GCF_001515625.1 Sinocyclocheilus rhinocerous
AGAAACGTGAGACATGGCCGTGGAATGAAAAAACAACTTTAACTTCTTTAAACGTAAGTGCTGCATTTTTAGAATGATGTGTCATTCGTGAGATGCTGCAAAAGATGCAAGCACAATGATTAGATGTGCACATTTGCATAGAAAAACAATGGGAAAGAAGTGTATTGACATGCAAAACTACACTCTATGCGAACGGCCCTTAACCATCAACTATTATAAAACGTAGAAACTCAGTTACAACACTCACTAGAATGACCAATTATTCATGCACAACAAATGTGTTATTTTACTTTTAAGGACAACGACAATATACTTGTGCGCTACCAAAACAGGCAGATGGACAACCTGATTGAACTCCACA
>NW_015736829.1:0-361 GCF_001515625.1 Sinocyclocheilus rhinocerous
ACCTATAAATCATAATCAGAGGTGTAATTTGTAATCATAAAATCTAATTTACCCTTGTTAATTCTTTCATTGTAATGCTGTAAATAAAAAAAAGAACACATTTATTTAATTTTTTTCCATTGGCAGGAGATAAGCAGTTAAAATACTAAAAAATAGATAGATATAAAACACCTATTGTTTGTATGTATCTCTCAGTACATTTGTATTTAGTTGTCATAATATGTGATTTCCAAACGAATGTTTCTGTTTCTTTCTTCGGCTGCTTAAAAGATTCAAATAAAACCTGGATGACTATGATGTCTGAATATCAACTCGTGCAACACTCATTCACCACTTTACAAAACTTTATTAAAACTCACCC
>NW_015736830.1:0-361 GCF_001515625.1 Sinocyclocheilus rhinocerous
ATGATTTTGATTTCTCTCTTGCTACTCTGTGAACGTCCCCCACTCCCGCCTGGCTGCTTGCTCGCGCGAACACGTGCTTTCCCATTGTGACTTGCAATGCGTGTATGTGAAGTACGTGATGTTCGGGCACGCTGTGCTCCACTCGGGCGACGGGGGAAAAGGGGGCAGACAAACGCATATTAATCATGAAAGAATGTTTACAAAATCTCTTGTGATTTCCATACGCAGGCAGCAAAGTTATTCGTGGTCCAGATGCATCATTCGCAGAAAAGTACGTTACATACAGAGGCATCATGCCCATTCAAAGTGAGGGGGCACGTGCCCCCTTAGATTTCTGAGCCAAGTGGATTTTGAATGCAGC
>NW_015736831.1:0-361 GCF_001515625.1 Sinocyclocheilus rhinocerous
AAAATCAAATAGTTAAACATACACTATGACGTGAATTTTGAGTGCAGAAATCTGATTCATTTATGCATGACTGGCAAATATAAATCACATGAAGTTTATTAGTTTGTTTCTATTAAAACTGTGTGATTCTAACGCATTGAAATTTTACATGCAATTCAAATGCATAAATCTTAAATCTAGACCTAATATTTTTAAGGGTGTATTTTAAAAACATAGACTTTATCTGTGTTTTTTTTTCTCTTAATAATGCAATTTTGCGACTTAGATATTTGCCTGTTTCTCCGAACAGATCCGTGACGGCAGCTGGCACCAGTCACGATTCCTGTTTCAAACCCAGGACACTCAGCAGCTTCCCATCGTG
>NW_015736832.1:0-361 GCF_001515625.1 Sinocyclocheilus rhinocerous
TCTCTCTCTCTCTCTCTCTCTCGATCAATAATTCATTCAAATAAATGTGTCTTACCACACTATGTCATCTCTGTATCTGATTTGAAGCGGGCAGAAGAATGCAAGAGCTAACGAGCCATAACTGACAAAAATAACTGTAATTTTTACTCTTCAGGTTAAATATTGCGCTGCTAACATCATAAACAGTTTAGATTGTCAATGCTTGCAAATGACCATGGAATAAGCGGGATAAGCTTTTAAAATCCTTTAATGCAGGGCAAGCCGTTGATTATCCCTTACATAATGTACTACAGTGCTGAAGTACAAATATCTGCTGCCTAACTACTATTTACACTTAGCCTATTGCTAAAGAAAATACTGC
>NW_015736833.1:0-361 GCF_001515625.1 Sinocyclocheilus rhinocerous
AGAGAGAGATACAGCAGTTTCTTCATATGTCAGTATGCGCTTGCACACTAATGAAGCAGAAACACGGCTCAGACATCGATACCTGACATGCACGCAATAACTTTGCGGAGTCCACGGGCTTTCATGACCTCCAGAATGTTCCGGGTTCCCTCAGACATCATCGTTGTGGGACCAGCAGACAAAATTTCAGAGAACAAGTAAATAAAGTGCACTTACTTGAATAATATTTGGATACAGTTATTAGTAACTCCAAGCCTGTTTGATTTTCAACCACTTATTTCAAACGTTCCCTCCAAGCATCATGTTTCATGATGCAATTAATTCCCAAAGGAATTTTTACTCGGAATTACGCCACAATACG
>NW_015736834.1:0-361 GCF_001515625.1 Sinocyclocheilus rhinocerous
CATCCGGGAGGGAATGGGCTGGTGGGTACTGGTAAGGGAACGCGGCGGGCCAGGGAGCTTCAGCAGGGTGAAGCAATGGAGCGAGAGTGTCCTGATCAGATGCTCCGCTGGATCCGTCATGGTCATGCAGAGAGAGATGGGCCATGTCTACAATAAAACACAGCCATGTTGATAAGAGTGACAGCACAATGTAAAATAGAATGTACAGTGACTAACGTTAATTTCGTTAACGAAAACTGTGATGAAAAATATTCGTTGACGACAACCTTTTTTTCCATGACTAAGTTGATATGACACTGACATCATCAGAAAATGTGACTACATTAACTTGCAATATCATTGAGTTTTCGTGGGGTTGCCA
>NW_015736835.1:0-361 GCF_001515625.1 Sinocyclocheilus rhinocerous
ACAAATGCAATTGTTATCTGAGACAGACATAGCTGTTTGGAAATGGTCTGCTTTAAGATTAAAGATTACTTTTATGTTCACAAAGGCTGCTTTTATTTGATCATAAATACAGTAAAAACTGTTATTTTACCAAATATTACTGCTATTTAAAACAACTCTTTCTATTTTAAAAATGTAATTTATTTCTGTTATGGCAAAGATGCATTTTCAGCATCATTACTCCAGTCTTTGTCACATGATCCTTCAGAAATAATTCTTATATGCTGTTTTGCTGCTTAAGAAACATGTTTTATTATTATAAATATAAAAAAAACAGCTGTGCTGTTTAATACTTTTGCAGAAACTGTGATGTATTTTCTTT
>NW_015736836.1:0-361 GCF_001515625.1 Sinocyclocheilus rhinocerous
GCATTCTGGAGAAGCTTCAGGACAGTGATGCTGAAGTTCAGACTGCTCTCCCAGAGAAGATAATTAGATAACACAAGAGGCAACCAGGTGAGCTGGCACAAGATGAGCCCATTGCTAATGCAGACATTGATTACAAAATCAACATCCACAATGTGATCTTGAACCCTGTTATTGAAGCTTTCATAGCCGTTATGCAGAAAATGCAGTACAGATTTCTCCTGCATGGATCCAAGGAACTTCCCTGAAATCAGAGAAAAAGGCATTCCAGGGACAGCCATGAAGGAGCTCAGCAAATGCCTGCTGCAATTTGATGAATGTGCCAGTGTTGAGACATTGCAGGCTGAACTGATCAGCCTTGCAC
>NW_015736837.1:0-361 GCF_001515625.1 Sinocyclocheilus rhinocerous
GAAACAGTTATTTTAAATTGTAATAATATTTCACAATATTACTGTCATTTTAACTAAGCAGACCTCTTTCAAAACCTTACTGATCTCAAACTGTTTAAGTCAATGCACCAAGTAAAATGATTTGTAGGAACTTTGTGAGTAATGATTCATATGAATTGGTGAATCAACCAGTTAAGCTTTTCATTTGAATGAACCAAATCCCTGGAATACTGTCCAAACCACCAAATTTGCTGAAATGAATCAGACTTTCCAACAGTCTAGTACAGCATGTTTGATTAAGGTCTCACTTTACCCACCTGTAAGGCTTTGTGTGCAATGCAATACAACATCAAAACCAGCACAAGTTTTCTTGTTACAGGAT
>NW_015736838.1:0-361 GCF_001515625.1 Sinocyclocheilus rhinocerous
AGGGCATGATTCCATCTGGACTTTCTGAAGTCTGTGCAAGGTACTGGAGCTTTTGTTTTCACTGGAGTACAAAAAACTTCAACCAAACACCTTCTTTCTGCCCCTTTGTAGGATATTTTCTCTCCACATTCCCTTGGCCCCCAAGACATTTGTTTCTTTTGTCTACAAGCCACCAGTGGGGGTGAAGATATCCTTGGAGCTCAAAACGATAGATGGTTCTCTGTGCACATTCGATGGGACGGAGGAAATAGCATGTGAGTGGTCGTTCAGTCCTTGTTCTTTAGATATCTTAGAGTCTCAGTCTGAAGCTGTCACATTTAAAAATGTGCATCTAATCTGCTTAATCTGCTGTGTGTTTAGC
>NW_015736839.1:0-361 GCF_001515625.1 Sinocyclocheilus rhinocerous
GAAGCTTCAAAAAGGTTTGTTTTTCCCATCACTAATCAGTGCCTCGATTTGCATAGGTTTGTGGAACTGGTCCATCTTGTTCACTGTGATGATGACAGGCTCTGCATATTTTTCTGGGCAGGTTTGAATCATAAAACCAGAGTGTGGCTGCCCACATGGGAATTTCATAGAATTTGTGGAGGGGGTTTTATCAGAGTGTGGATCACTGGCCTAAACCATCGGTGTGAGTGAGGAGTCCTTCTTCGCCAGAGCCCAGCCAGCCTCCACCCATTAATTGTTAAACAAGTAAAATTCAGCTATCAGCAGCTCTACAGAAGGCAGTATGAGTTGTTATTTAGCAGTCATTATTTCTGTGTCATTG
>NW_015736840.1:0-361 GCF_001515625.1 Sinocyclocheilus rhinocerous
CACATAAAATGTCTGCACCTGTTATGGGTTCTCATTATTAGAAATTAATGAATAACACTGAACAAAGGTCATTTGGTTTTAGTAAGGACTTTGTGAAGGGTGGAACAATAGGTTTGAAACTGTGAAGTAGCCTAACATGAAACAGAAGCGCAGTTGGACATTTTCATTAGATAATAAAATGTAAGGTGTAAATTAAGTCATAATACACAGTATTACACTATCTCTTTGGGATATATTTATGAAAATATTGCATTCTATTTCTATAAATACTCTAGTCTAGGCTATATTGTAACAATTTTTAGCATTCGTTCTGTTTCTCTTTTATTTGTAAAATCTAATAACTATATATAATTATAATTTA
>NW_015736841.1:0-361 GCF_001515625.1 Sinocyclocheilus rhinocerous
AAAGAGTAGTGGAGTTCATACAAGTACAGCGACAGTGAAACTAAACTCATTTCTGCCTTTTTATTGGATAGTTAGCAGATAATGTGATCATGGATGGTTTTAAAATCAAGATTTAACATCACAATTTATAAGAAAATTAATTGTCTTAAGGTAACTGCAAGGCAATCCCAGTTTTTGACCATTTTAAACAACTTTTGTTTCTCCATCACAAAAATACACCATGTTAACTACTCGTACAATACAAAGACCTGGAACAGGACATTTCAAATCCATACAACATAAGATCTGTGCCATGGGGGGGGAAGAGTTAAAGAAACCAGATGTGTTGGATTTTGGGAGCTGTGGTCACCTCAATCTCCTG
>NW_015736842.1:0-361 GCF_001515625.1 Sinocyclocheilus rhinocerous
GTGTTAATCATACACTATATGTGATTTTCTGCTAAATCTGTCAAGTACGACTGTACAATTTCTGCAGACTAGCTCATATTTTTGGAAACTAGCATCTACTGTAAATTGGGGCAAAAATCTGGGCGGCATTTTTGTAGTGTATTCCATCATAAAAACTTACTACAAATAGCATAATATAAACAACCAGAGCACAAACAAGGGAAACATGATGGCATAATACACATGCCATTTACGCCATATATTACTATGTATAATAATTTATGCTACTACCCAATGACATGGTATTTAAGCAATCCAAATTTTGTCCTCCAAACCAATGGAAATGCACATTTAATCAGAAGAAGAAGAAGAAGAAGAAGAA
>NW_015736843.1:0-361 GCF_001515625.1 Sinocyclocheilus rhinocerous
AAGACGTACCTGGGATGAAACGGTTAAGGTGTAAATGAAAGGATTGAAGAGAAGTGGAGTCTCTGGCACATCTGTATGTCTTCAGAAGCGCACCGCCCTTGGTTAAGCTCCCGGTCTCTGTATAGAGCACAACACCAGGGGGTCTTGGATACACTTGACGTGCTTCTTCTGGCCACATCCTCTCGGTCCAGCAGAGGAACACCCAGGAGTCACTGCCCTGGCTGCTCAGGAGCTCTGCGGGCAGATGGTCGTCTCCTCTCCGACCACACACGAGGAGGTGGAACTACAGATGGAGCTCGCAATAATGCCCCAGAAGGAGCTGTCTGTGAAGGAAAAAAAGACAAAACATTTAGTCAAGTAA
>NW_015736844.1:0-361 GCF_001515625.1 Sinocyclocheilus rhinocerous
CATTTATGAAGCTATTACAAAACAAACATTAAATTTGGAATTCAATCTGAAAATTCAATCCGGTGTGATAGTTTTTTTAACATGATTTTGACTACACATTAGTTCGAAGAAATGCTGTGAACAAAAGCAAATGCATGCATTTTGAAATAATATAAAATTATGTTCATGAAATATATACCAAAGATTTGAGCCTTAGAGTATATCTGTGTCTAAATTAATAGAAATCTGATTACATTTCACCTCTTTTTAACAGATGGCACAATCACTGGATCTACTGGCTCCGCTACAGAGCTTAGATTTATTATACTCGGCGGCGATGAAGATCTTCTGGCTAATGCGTGTGACATAATTCTTAGGGAAA
>NW_015736845.1:0-361 GCF_001515625.1 Sinocyclocheilus rhinocerous
TGTTTGGTCAGAAATAGTGGAAATGTTTATGGAGTAAAAAGTATGATAATTAGTTATTGTCTCCCGTAACGTTAAGAAAATTACAGTATCTCTATACTGTATTTTGCGTCTTGAGATTTTTACTTTTATATTTTTCACACTTTTTTTTATTAAATGAAAGAACATTTTTAATTTTGGCATTCATTTTTATGAACCAACATAACAATAACATATTATTAATCACAGGTATTTATTGAAACAGGTTGAACTGATGACAATGATGCCCTCTCATACTGATAAGTCGCAAGCAGGATTGCTAAATTACTGTAATGACACACTCTTTAGGAAGCTTAATGACCAAACAAAAAGCTCATTAAAACCA
>NW_015736846.1:0-361 GCF_001515625.1 Sinocyclocheilus rhinocerous
CATTTAGAAAAACAGTATGTGAACCACTATAAACTATGGATATTTTTTAATAGTATGCCTATAATGTGAAGTATGCAGACAATAGTACATTAGTATTCCAAACATGATATATTCCACTGTTATGGATACAATAGTTTGTTAACTAAAACTAAAACCATAACATAAATAATAAATAAATAAAAATGACTAGAAATAATAAAAAAAAATAAACATTAAATGAAATAAAATAACTTTTTTTAGCTAGTTTCCAAGGCAACATTTCTCATTGATGTTTAAAACTGTTAAAGTAAAAAAATTACTAAAATTAAATAAACTAAAACTAAAAAAGCAAGATTACAAAAACTTTAACTAAAATTAAAAT
>NW_015736847.1:0-361 GCF_001515625.1 Sinocyclocheilus rhinocerous
CAGCTGCTGCGCTGTGACCTTCTTGCGGACACCTTCGAAGACCAGTGAGGAGGGGTCCGTTAGGTCTGTCTGAGTGTATTTGGTAGCGTCATCTGGTTTCCGCTGCAGTCTCAGCAACTCCTTCTGCTGTGAGTCTCGAAGCGCCTGCATCTCTGCCCTCTCTCGTTCCAAGTTCTGCAAGAGCAGCCTGTAGCGTTCTTCAGTCTCCTTCAGTTGCGTCCTCAGCCTCTCCATCTCAGCCTTGACAGAATTAAATTGACTCTCCAAGCCAGAGCGCTCTGAGTTGTGCTGTCGAATTTGCTCCTCATGAGTCGCACATTTGGTCTTCCATTGGGTAAAATCCTTCTTGATCCTCTCATTG
>NW_015736848.1:0-361 GCF_001515625.1 Sinocyclocheilus rhinocerous
GGCGACAAAGAGGCAAAACTTACGGACTGCAGCTTTAAATAAGCAAGACAAGGCAATGTAGCTGTTGCGGTAAAAAAACTAATAAAAAAATACCAGTCGATATAGCAATCGGTTTCTCCTCCACCATATTTAAAGTTTATGATGGATGGATACAAATTCATCAGTCAGTAGGCTAATGCTAGCAATTGGAATGTGCTAACATCGTGAAACTAAGGTTAAAGTTAGGGTTTAGTATTTGTTTCAGTGTTGTGTAGGCAATCAGTGTGATAGATGTGATCAACCATGCAGAAAAACAATTTGTACTATTGCCAGATATTGGTTACTTAAAATCACCTAAATGTAGTTTATGCCAAACTAACTC
>NW_015736849.1:0-361 GCF_001515625.1 Sinocyclocheilus rhinocerous
ACTACAGTCTGTCTGTCTATTACACAGCTTTGGTCTGAAGAGACGCCATGAATGATTTGTCCAGGGTGTTTTCCTGGAGAATGAATGGACTGATCTTCAAAAATGCTTTTGTTTCTTTGATTTATAGGTTGCTCAAATGATTTAGAGTCACTTTGTCAATAAAACTATCAAGAATGCTGTCAGTGTCTTGTGAATATACTCTAATCTTAACAGATTTTGCACACAATGTAATACAATCTACTAAAACAACGGGGCCCTGCGCCCTCTATGGGCCCTAACTACACACAAACCCAAAGGCTAATATGGTTGGTTAAGGGAATGGCGCCATCTAGAGCAAAAACAAAACACACACACACACACA
>NW_015736850.1:0-361 GCF_001515625.1 Sinocyclocheilus rhinocerous
CCTGAAAGTGTACCAGTGTGTCCTCAGGACTGCAGTCAATGTGAGCCAGCTTCAGCTCCACAGGCCACAAAACACACGGAGCAGGGAGCTTTGACTCCTCTTTTGCCCTAAAATACAGAAAATCTTGTTAGATTCCTTGTAAACGTTCTGAAATGTTTAAAGCATGTACTTTAAATCTGTGATCAGGTAAATGATAGTTGGCTCATGTTTTCGCAAAATTGCAGTGGTGTTATTAAAATGGCATCCCGGTATGGGCATTTGGATGTGGCCAGGGCAATTAAAATCAATATGAGAAAAAAAAATACAAATAAAGTTTTGCCAGAAAAAATAATGCATGAAGCTTTACTCTCACAATGTAAAA
>NW_015736851.1:0-361 GCF_001515625.1 Sinocyclocheilus rhinocerous
CAGGGCTGCGTTCAGCCCCGACAAAAACGGTGCAAAACGTTTTCTGGTATTGCCAGTGCAGGTCCACACTTTCATAAAAATCAATGACTTTCATTCACTTAAGAGGCATTACTTTGTCCCAGAGATATCCTGTAAATGAATTCAACTCTGCCAATGCATTAAAAAAAACATCTCCGGAGAGCCAGGGCATGTTTGTATGTGTAGCCTACGTGTGTGGGCACATGCATGCCATATTTATATTCAAGGGCCCCCAGGTCACAAGACCCGGAATGACGTTCCCGGTTGTCCTTCCCCCTGACGACGGCCCCGTTCGACGGTTTCCCACAGCTACGAATCGCTTTAGTGCAAAGCATTTATTTCT
>NW_015736852.1:0-361 GCF_001515625.1 Sinocyclocheilus rhinocerous
GGTGCGCGCATATACTAGGCGTTACGGTAATAGCGTGTAAACCTCCGATCAAAGGAAAAGCGCTCTCTGGCATTCATTTATTGAGCCATAGTTTCTCTGTCTATGAATGAATGAATGAATGCATGAATGAATGCATTTAAAATAATACAAACCCGTCGCTTCTCTAGCTGTTTAGGTACAGCCTTTCATACTATTATAGTTTTGCACAATAAAATATTATCACTAGATGTATTATAAGATAAGGAAATTAATATTCAGTCTATTTTTGTTGTATTGCAAGTTAATATATATGTTGTCCAAATTAAAAAGTCATGCATTCGAAAGAAAACTTAATGTATTTGTAACTTTTTTTTTTTTTGAG
>NW_015736853.1:0-361 GCF_001515625.1 Sinocyclocheilus rhinocerous
AAAACAAGCCGTTAGTAAATGAATAGAGTGCAAGTCTAAAAGGGGTGAGTTTTTTATTTTTTAAGAATAGAGAGTGCTAGAGTATTAATTTAATTCATTTAATCTAACATTTTAAAAACGTTTCTTGGTTGTTTTCCAGGTGTGTTTAGTTTCGATGGGGTGAAGAAAATGTCAGTGAGGGATGGAGATCCTGTCACTCTACAGACTCGCATTACTGATATAACAGCAGATGATGGGATCCAGTGGACGCTTGGACCTCAACACACTTCCGTAGTAAAAACTGACAGAGAGAATCGAAGAATAATATATAATGAACATGATGTGAGATTTACAGACAGACTGCATCTGAATATTCAAACTG
>NW_015736854.1:0-361 GCF_001515625.1 Sinocyclocheilus rhinocerous
CTCTGTTATGAACTAGTGACTTCTGTCTCACTAGAGGGATCAAGAGAGGGAGCGAGCGAGTGAGAACAGCTGGCTCTTTCTAACTGTGAATAACTGACAGTTGTCTGTAAGAGGTTTTAATGAAGATTGCCACCTTTTATGCGAGGAACTGAAGGGATGCCAGATCTACAGGAGGGGAGAAGCAGAGAGCTTAACCTGCCCTTGGCAGCTAGCACTCAACTCGCACTCACACAGAAAATGAGAAACAGCCTCTGCGGTCAAAAAGCCAAACCTTAGCGCTGCCACACATTGCTCACACGTAGAAGTGGGTCAAGGCCTAGCAGATGTCCGACAGCACACAACTCAAGAGCAGGCTTCTCCA
>NW_015736855.1:0-361 GCF_001515625.1 Sinocyclocheilus rhinocerous
CTTCAGAGGTCTAGATGTGTTCAAAGTGCCCCTTTGATTCCTTCTAAACAACTGATCGACATTTACTCTTCATTAACGTTACATATAGGCCTAGCTACAATGTATTCAACATCATAAACACACCAGTAAACAACGACAGCCTCATTTGCACCTGAAAATAGTTTCTGCGGTGTCCTTAAAAATAAAATAAAAATGAAATAAACTGATTATATACGTATACTAACATAAACAACACCAAAATAAATGTTTTTTCAAAATAAACATTAAAAACAACAATAAACAGATTATAGCCTATATTTATGCAAACAATAAAGTAAAATTAAATGGTGCCAGAGTATAATAAAAAGAAAAAAGAAAAAAA
>NW_015736856.1:0-361 GCF_001515625.1 Sinocyclocheilus rhinocerous
ACATTCTTAATACGTTTTCCTGGTCAAACAAATCATAAGCGCACATTCTTCCATAGAAACAAATGTTGGTCGCCTTCATCTTTCATCAAAATGTAAAAACAGAAACAACTCTACCTGACCAGGTTATGTCTAGATATTGTTAAAGTGGTAACGTAATGGAAGTAGCAATGGATCTTTTCTTCCGTATTGCGACTTACATCCAAGTTGAAAATGCATCTATGCATCATTTGGATGTTGAGATGTGGGCGTGACACTCAAAAATGAATGTGAGCATGCAATTGATTATGGAGGGGTGGGGTTTATTTTAAAATAAATTATTATCATATGTCACCAGAGAGAAGTCTGTTGTTTTACTGGAAAA
>NW_015736857.1:0-361 GCF_001515625.1 Sinocyclocheilus rhinocerous
TCAGGGGAGCCCATGTCTTATTAAGGGGATCCGAGCTCCCCCTAGGTCCCCCGTAGTTCGCACCCTGTATATATATGTATGTATGTATGTATGTATGTGTGTGTCTATTTGAATATAATAATTTAAATTATTTTGTTCTTGTTTCCTGCCCCTCATACTATATATGTGCATAAACAATGTCTCGTTCTAAATGGTTAATATATGGATTTTGTTTGCAGGCCATAGTGCTGCAGCAGGACACTTTTATCGAGGACCAGCGTCAGGCCCTGAGCGAGCGCACCCCGTCCCGCTCCTCCTCTCGTCCCCCCTCGCTGGTGGAGCAGGAGAAACAGCGCAGCTTGGAGCGGCACCGACAGGAGGC
>NW_015736858.1:0-360 GCF_001515625.1 Sinocyclocheilus rhinocerous
TCTCTCTCTCTCTCTCTCTCTCTCTCTCTCAAAGAGGGTGAAAAATGGAATGACAGGAAAGAGATTCAAGGAATGATGTAAACCAGAGGAGAAAATGGACTTTGTTGTCGGGTAGCAGTTAATACCATCGTATGAAGATCAGTAATCAGTTTCATGCCTTTGACACGAAAGCTTCTAGAAGAGTCACATGCTGAATGATAATAAGATGAATGAAAGTCCATGAAGAATCAGAGCGGAGTGTGTTTGCATCCACAACACCCTTCATCCATTTAGCTTTCATTACATCAACAAGTGTCTTCAGCTGCAAGAATCAAACTGTCTGATGCTTTTGGGAGTTGTTGTGGGGACGCTCTTTAGCTC
>NW_015736859.1:0-361 GCF_001515625.1 Sinocyclocheilus rhinocerous
AAATTATTATATTATATTATATTATATTATATTATATTATATTATGCGTGATAATCCATCTATTACTAGTAGATCTGTAAAAACCACCATGTGCTTTCATTTGCGAAGCATCATTTTACCTCAAATGGAGATGAAGCTCTTTGGGATCTGACTGGTCATATTTGCTCAATTAAAAGAAGAACTCTTTCACAGTTGGCTCTCATTTTGAATGGGAACAAAGGGCGTCTGTACCACGCATTCCTGCTTCCCAAATGGTTGCCTAAATTGAAGTCTGGAGAATGGAATGATAATTAACGTCAATGAAAACAGATGGTGCCAGTTTATACTTGCATAATAACAACAGCCCAGATGTTGTAAAGCC
>NW_015736860.1:0-361 GCF_001515625.1 Sinocyclocheilus rhinocerous
CGCCGCTGTTCGGGTCGGAGGAGTCACACATCTGGTCGGCCCCGTTACCATGGTGCTGCAGGGCGGACCGCGGTACATTTAACCTCAGATATTTACACATGCGCTACACTCTTTAAAAAAACCACTCTTACTGACCCCAAACTGTTGAGGTCAGAAATTCGTCGTTTTTTTTTTTTTAAGTAATGCATACTTTTATTCAGCAAAAGTGACAGTTAAAACGTTTCTAATGTTACAAGATTTCCTTTTCAAATAAATGCTGTTCAGTAGGGCTGCGACAATAAATCGATGCATCGCAAATCGAGAAATGATTCTGCACCGATTCTGCGATTTTCCGAAGGCATCGCGATTCTCTCTTGAATCG
>NW_015736861.1:0-361 GCF_001515625.1 Sinocyclocheilus rhinocerous
ATGGCCTGGCTGGCGGGGCTGCAGCCCCATAACTGAAAGTGTCAGTATGCCAAAAGGGCCGATGGAGACGGATAACAGAATGGGGGAATACAGTAGAGCTTCCTGCGAGAAAGAAAGCTGAAAAGAGGCCCATCGGCCCATCCTCCTCCATTCTGCCATCCCTCTTTCTCTTTAAAAAAAATAAAGTCACTTGCCAGCCACTAGCAAGCCCCCCAAAACATCTCTTTCCAGTCCCGCGGGGGCCATGGGAGAGGTGCCGCTTCTTTCATCAATGCCGCCTTGTTTTGGGGGGCGGCCGGAGTGAATGCATGCGAATGCAGGAATGGCTGGCAGAGCCCAGCGCCAGAGCTGGCCGGCCATA
>NW_015736862.1:0-361 GCF_001515625.1 Sinocyclocheilus rhinocerous
CGATGACTCATCTGAACGCCTCTGATTGGTCATTGCATTCATAAACTCAACAGACTCGTGTGTGTGTGATTGGTTATAATGCGCAACACTGTAAAAACGTGGAAAAAGAGTCATGATGCAACATAGAGCAGATATAAATTTAATGCTGCAGTCAACACTTTTCATTTCAGCCGTAATGGATTTACTTTAACTGTGCAGCAGCATTTTTGTCCATACTTGTAGTTTCTACAAGTGAAAACCGAGGATAGCGCAGCTATTACATCATTGATAGACGACCATGACCATGGAGGAACAGGGACTAGTCAATTTTTAAAACTTGAATTTCTCTGGATTTACAAATCCTTGGGAACTTTTGGAATAA
>NW_015736863.1:0-361 GCF_001515625.1 Sinocyclocheilus rhinocerous
TAATGAGTAAGAGCTTATTAATTTAAATGCCAGTATCTAATGAAACGTGAACGTTTAGTAACAAAAAATGAAGTTAGTAACAAAAAAGATGGTTGCTGATTTCAGTGTTTTCTTTCCCGCACACGCACCTTCCCATGGATGAAGATGTTCTTCTCCCGCGCACAGTCGCGCAGAATTCGGCCGATTTCGAAGTCCGAGACCAGGCTGTCGGATATTGGCTCTCCCGCGTCTCCGCAATCATTCTCCGCATCGGTTTTCAGTCTTTTCGCAGCTCCCCCGTTCTCGCTATCCGCCATGATTCAGCCCGCTGAACACCAACCAATCAGGATGCACCGAGCTAAACACATGGGGAAAATAAACC
>NW_015736864.1:0-361 GCF_001515625.1 Sinocyclocheilus rhinocerous
GTTCATTAGAAGGGGGGGTCCCAATACTTTTGGCAATATAGTGTATAAGCGACAAGCCCAACATCAGTGAACTTTGATAATATCACTGGCTGCATCATATGGGTTCCTGATTTTTTTCATTATGCCTAAGAATGTCTTGCGGGAATTGCTATTCTTTTGTGGTATGTACAAGAAGTGCTTAAAAAGATGCAGCATTGTGAAAGAATACCCGTTTGTGATGAGCCTACCTATGAATAATGAATATTAGACATACTTTGATACTCTAACACTGTAAAAGGAAAAGAATCAAACTCTCAAGGTCTTGTTTTATTCCTCGACACTGTGCTGGAAGCCAGGGCATCTCTCTCTCTCTCTCTCTCTC
>NW_015736865.1:0-361 GCF_001515625.1 Sinocyclocheilus rhinocerous
AAAAAAAAATTGTCAGTTAAAAAATTCAAAATTTGCCACCTCAAGAAGTCTTGACAAAGGTTTTACATCAGTGATATCAAATGCTCACTGACATATGTTGCAGCCCGGTCTTACAGCAATTCATACATATTTTACAAGGTGGCTAATTCGTTTGAATTTGCACGACCTCACTCGTACAAATTCATAAAATTTTTGCTAAATCGTATGTATTTTAGGAGTTGCACAATTCATATGAATTTGTACAAATGATCTACACCTAACCTGGCCCCTAAACCTACCCGTCACTGGGGTTTAAACAATCGTACAAAATCGTACAAGTGAGGTTGTACGAATTCATACGAATTAGCCACCTCGTAAAATA
>NW_015736866.1:0-361 GCF_001515625.1 Sinocyclocheilus rhinocerous
TAAGTTATAAAAAAAAATTTGCAGTGTGATTTTTTTTTTTTTTACATTAATTTCTAAACAAATTATGATGAAAGAATATAATTTTTAGCTCACCACCGAGAACTATTTTTTACCTTAATTTATAAACATTAAAGAATAAAAAGAAACAGTCAATTAAAAAAAAAGAAATTCAATTACTTTTTTTGTGTTTTCTTGTTATTTTCCAAAAGTCAAGAAGTTCCTCATTATTAAGTCGCTTTGGATAAAAGCATCTGATAAATGAATAAATGTAAACATGATTTGAGAGTGTATGCATTTTTGCTGATTTTTGATTATATTTAATGATATTGTTTGTCATTTCTGACCTTATGAATTGATCGGA
>NW_015736867.1:0-361 GCF_001515625.1 Sinocyclocheilus rhinocerous
CGACACCATCTCCATCTTCAGGAAGGTAAAACACCTGCAACCTCATGGAACACGTGAGATACGAGTCTGAGATACATGTGCTGAATACAGAACACCATCGTAATATGAGTATATGAGAATATGTGTGTGTTACAGGCTGATCTTCATCAGGAACACCTGAAGCTCTCAGAGGCCAAGAAAATTGATGGCGATGGACTTGCACGCTTCATGACCATCAATAGCATTTATTACGTCACAGAATATAATCAAGCGGTACTGATCATACAAACATACTAGCAGCTTCCAATCTGATTAAATTTAATTCTATTATATATAATGTGTGTGTGTGTGTGTGTGTGTCTGTCTCTCTCTCTCTGTGTGT
>NW_015736868.1:0-361 GCF_001515625.1 Sinocyclocheilus rhinocerous
TATGGGATCAGAATCCCGCCAAATGTATTGCAGTCACGGATCTAAAAATAATAAGCATAAATCAAAATTTTAAAAACACGTGTAAAATAATAACGCACAAAACCGAAAAACAAATGCAAAAATGTTTTGAATAACAAACAACGCGGTCACGGATCGAAAAATAATAAGCGTAAATCAAAAATGTAAACACATTTAAAATTATATTGCACAAAACTGAAACATGAATTCAAAATTTTGCTTTCCCGCTCATATGTTAATTTTTTGTGTGCTTACGGTCTTTTCTCCTTCGCTCTTGTTTCCACGTTCTGCGCTTGCCTTTCCAAATGTTGCGGTTAGAGTTTCATGTAAATCAGGGCGGGCT
>NW_015736869.1:0-361 GCF_001515625.1 Sinocyclocheilus rhinocerous
TCCCTGGAGCAGTACCCTTAAAAGGACATATTTGTACCTTTTTTCCCCCCTAATAGGTACATATTAGTACAGTTATGCAGTAAAAAAAAGGTACAAAGATGTCCTTTTAAGGGTATACTGCTCCAGGGACAAGTTATTTTACCCCAAAACGTACAATTCTGGCCCCTTATTTTTCTGTGTGCAGGAAGTGTTCGAAGAACAAAGTTCAGTTTAAAAATGCTAGAAACACATCACAAATTTGTCCATTGGCTCTGTAACAATATCATATATTTTATATTAAAGCAGAGTGAAGAATTAACCTTCAAAACAAAGTCACTAGTAACCTTTGTCACTGTTTATCTCAAGATTCTAGATGCTGCCC
>NW_015736870.1:0-361 GCF_001515625.1 Sinocyclocheilus rhinocerous
GTGTGTGTTTGGAAATCATAATTATGATTTGGTCAGAATAACATGGACGCATAGCATCCTCCGTGATTCTTTAATTCACAAATTCACAGACACTGTAGTTTAACATATGATGATTTCAACAGAACCTGAAGGCAGCATAACAGTTCAAAATGCATTTACATACGAGATTTTTGTTCCTCTAGGTACATTTATGACACAAAATAGCAGTAGATTACATTCCAATAAAAGAAACTGAGTATTCAAAAGAGTTTATCTCATTCCAGTGCATTTCAGTAGAGCTCTTGTAGCCCAAATACAAACACGTGCCGACAAGGGAAACACACTAATGCATTATTAGTGTCTATTGTGTAAGAACGCTGCA
>NW_015736871.1:0-361 GCF_001515625.1 Sinocyclocheilus rhinocerous
TCCTGCAAGCTCAGCACGTACCTCAAAAAACTACTGCTGTGATAGCGGAGCCACATACTCAAAAGAGCAATTCTCCTCTACCTCTAATCACGAATGTCAGTTCCCCATCTCAGCACTATGAACTGTCATTGATAAAAATAGAACCAGCTTTCGTGTGGAAAGCCATTCTGGGCGTGTCAAATTGGACTGGTTTCTGTCTGTGGACCTGAAAGACGTGTACTTTCATTTCCAAATAGCCCCCTGACACAGACCGTTCTTGAGATTCGCATTTGTGGGAGTGGCCTATCAATACACAGTCCTGCCATTCGGACTGTCCCTGGCCCTTCTCACTTTTATGAAGTGCGTGGACGCGGCTCTTTCC
>NW_015736872.1:0-361 GCF_001515625.1 Sinocyclocheilus rhinocerous
TCTTCCGAGGCAAAACGATTGATTTGTGAGAGGAATAGATGTGATCGCCGTCTCTGTCCGCCGTAAAGCTCTTCCTGTGTGCTGCAGTCTGTGTGCAAATTCAAAAAATGCCGCCAGAAGAAGCCTTATGTCAGCTTTGGTTGTGAAATGCTATTTGCTCTTGTATGTCTCATGACCGATTGCGTCATGCTACAGGACAAGAGTATTTTTTTAATTGAGATGTGAGCGCGTTAAGGTAGCGGGATCATTTTCAGCGATTAAAACCTTATTTTATGCAGTTTTTGCGATAAATGCCTGTGACTGTACATATATTTGCCTGTTACCTGTTTTATATTGTTCAGAAGTGGGTAGGTTTAGGGTA
>NW_015736873.1:0-361 GCF_001515625.1 Sinocyclocheilus rhinocerous
GCGCGCGCGCACACACACACACACACCTTGAACTTAAAAATAACGATTAATTTAAATCAAGATGAAAATAAAGTATTTAGCTCTTTTTACTTGATGTTTACACCATTTGGTTACATTCAGATGTATGGATCCGACACTAAACCAAACCAATAAGTAAATAAGTAAGTAAGTAAATAGGCCTAAATAAAACTGATGAAATGTCTACTACATTTTAAAAACATTTCTCATTTTATCATCTCGGACATCCTAATTTATCATTGACCCTTACGCCAATAGGTTGCTTTATTTGCCATTTAAATAACTGATAAATGCGATGTACACTCTTAAAAATAAAGGTGCTTCACGATGCCATAGAACAACC
>NW_015736874.1:0-361 GCF_001515625.1 Sinocyclocheilus rhinocerous
CATTAAATATCGCATGCGATTTATCGTGCAGCCCTACTGTTGAAACAGTGATTATTTTAATCAGTTTATGGATTACCCTCATTTACTGCCATGCTGTTAACTTGTTTTTCAGAAATATTGTATTCGAATATTTGAGCTCATAAAAAAACGAATATTCAAATATTAGTTTATTTAAATTATATTTAATGAGAATGAAGTTTTTTTTTATCAACATTATTTTTGTCACCATTTCCAAAAAATCTTATCACAACAAGCTTATAAATTATATCCTGTGTCTTTTTTTTTTTTTTGAAAACATTAAAAATTGTGTGCAAAAAAAGTACAGAAAAAGGATTTAACGCAGAGTGAATGAAAAAAAAAA
>NW_015736875.1:0-359 GCF_001515625.1 Sinocyclocheilus rhinocerous
TGAGCAGCAAATCAGCATATTAGAATGATTTCTGAAGATCATGTAGCACCGAAGACTGGAGTAATGATGCTGAAAATTCAGCTTTGCAATCACAAGAATAAATTACATTTTAAAATACATTTTATATTAAAATATTTCACAATATTACGGTTTCACTGTATCAAATATTTTGTTTATTATTTCAATCAAATAAATGCAGCCGTCTTAACTGACCCAAACTTTGTGTCTAATAGCACTATGGTCTCTAATTTTTTTACTTGATATTGAGAGACATTACTATAAAAAAATGTATTTGTTTGTTTTTTCAATTTGTTTTTAGTTTGTTATAAAGGAGTCCAGCAAGATCCCTTCTCTGACCC
>NW_015736876.1:0-361 GCF_001515625.1 Sinocyclocheilus rhinocerous
GCTTGAAGTGTCTATTTTTAAATGAAGTAAGTCATGTCGAAAACAGCTCAATGTGATCACGCCCACACACATTGCGTGCTATAAGATAATCATTCACGCAAAACCAGGCTTGAGATGAGCGAATATGTAAATGTCCACATCACCTCTGTAAACAAAGAAAGATTCATCAAGTTAATCTCGGCTACTTCTCGTTTTTGGAAGAAGACGCGCTGTGAGGAATAAATCTTGAATTTACCTCAGAAGAAGAATGCGATGCCGACGCGGCTTAATCCAGCAAATCTCATTCTGTTAAGTAATTTATTTTTACTTAGTGTTTCTGTGACATAAACTTGTACACATTCACTTGTTGAACTTTTCCCAA
>NW_015736877.1:0-361 GCF_001515625.1 Sinocyclocheilus rhinocerous
TGATACTTCAAAGAATCCATGATGTCCTTCATACAGTCATGATTTTCCAGTTCCTGCAACAGTAAAACGCCCCCATAACAGGACTGGTCCACCTCAAAGTTTGACCATGGAGGTGTTTTTTTGTTTGAACCAGCAGACATACCGCTGATCCATGGGTCCAAAAAGTTCCAATTTGGTCATATTACTCCATAAAACATTCTTTCAGAACTCCTCAGGTCTACCCAAATGAATTTTAACATGTTCAAGTCAGCCTTACAGGCCATACTTGTCTAGTGTTCTTCTTACACTCGGCATTGAAATGTCTTTCCTCCTTTCATTGGGTCATCTTGCAAGTCTTTGGCTGTACATTGCAGGTTTTTCT
>NW_015736878.1:0-361 GCF_001515625.1 Sinocyclocheilus rhinocerous
TTCCTGTATCGACTGTGAGCCGATGGTTATTGACAAGCTGCCTTTTGACAAATATGAGCTGGAGCCATCACCGCTCACCCAGTTTATCTTGGAGAGGAAATCTCCTCACATGTGCTGGCAGGTGGGACACCTTTTCACACAACTATTTAATGTGATCTGTATTTAGCATGCCATCTTTCACAGCCCCCAGACTGTTGTCTGGGTAGAGCCGAGTTTCACAATGATAGATATCATGGTGTTAAAAGAGCGGAAAGAAACAGTGGGTGTTTCGATTTTCTATATTTACTGGAATGTAAAAAAGCACAACACAAATTACATGTAATGTCAGTTTAATGGCTTACACATTTACAGTAACGGTTGT
>NW_015736879.1:0-361 GCF_001515625.1 Sinocyclocheilus rhinocerous
GAATTAGTGTCCCAAATCAGACCACATTTTTACAATAAATAACACCTTTTTTAAATATTTGTATTATTTCTTTATTTAATATACATTATAACACTATACTTTGTTTTCTATTATCCTAGCATTAAATTACAAAAATACATTCTTTTTTCTTCAGATCAGTATTATTTTAGTATTATTGATATGCTATTATAGTTTTATTTTAATATTTTGAATTAGATTTTTTTTTATTATCTCGTCTTTCACTTCGTCTTGTTTTTGTAATTTTCATTATTTATGTTTTTTAATATGTCTTTATAGTATTTATTAATTGTATTTATTAGTTTTAGTTTATTTTAGTATTTAAATTAAACGAAAATGAGAA
>NW_015736880.1:0-361 GCF_001515625.1 Sinocyclocheilus rhinocerous
TTCCTGTCATCTGCGGGCCACGAGCGTCTCACAGGTGACTCTGATTACAGACAAACACACAGACAGTTCAGATCACGCCAAACCAACGGCTCTTAAGATTTCACCAGTGATCTCTGACCTGCTTATTATGAAGCAGGAGATTTCCCATGATGCACTTCACAGCAGGTCTGCGGTAGATGAAGAAACTCCACAGACTGCAATGAGATAAATGTACTTTAAGTAAATATATTAACTATATTTTACAGATTGCAATGAAGTAAATGTACTTTTTTAAAATATGTTTTCTTACCTTCATGACTTTTCCTCATGAAAAAGATTATATATATGAGCAATATCACTCTCGTACTCGAGCGATACCGGC
>NW_015736881.1:0-361 GCF_001515625.1 Sinocyclocheilus rhinocerous
TTCTATTTTTATTACATTTTGTCAAAGAATCCATGTACATACACATATATCCACAATATAAACATAATAATTGAATAAATAAAACAATAATAGTAATAAAGTAACAAGACAATTACATGAATTACAAAAAATAAATAAAACAATTCACATCAGGGATTGATTCACAGTCTGTATATTTAACGTTCCACTTTTTCTATTTCTTAACAAGTTGTATAAAGAGGGAAACAAAATCTCATTTTCATTTCCTTTAATTTGATGTACTAAAATAACTAAAATAAAAATAAACATTACTAATGCAAATTATGAAATCAGACGACATAATTAGTAAAACTTTGCCGAAAACTTGAAAACAGAAAAAAAA
>NW_015736882.1:0-361 GCF_001515625.1 Sinocyclocheilus rhinocerous
TTTAAAGTGAAAAGTTTCTGTCAGGTTTTAAAACATTTGCTATATGTAAATAATTTAATAATCCCTTTCAAAAATGAAGATATTTAGACTACTTTGTAAATGCTTATCACAGACATTTGAAAATAAATTATGATTTGGAATGAGAAATGATTGGATTTCATGTTAAAATCTTGCCAACTTTGGCATTTGGAAAATCTGAGCACATGCAGCTTGAGACATTATTGAAATGTTTTCTGAAACTCAACAGCGATACATTTGAGATTATTGTCTTTTTGTCAGCAGAAAAATGTAATCTCAGTTCTGTCTACGGGAAACAGTTGTGATATAAAGTAAAAAAGTTTCTGTCATGTTTTAAAACATT
>NW_015736883.1:0-361 GCF_001515625.1 Sinocyclocheilus rhinocerous
CAACAGAATAAAAGCTTGCTGATTTTAGGTTTGAAAATTATGAAAATATAAACAAATAAAGAAATAAAAAAGCAATAAAAGAAAATTTAAATGTAAATACTAGCATTGTATTTAAAATATATTATAAAATAAATATTTTTTTATTTAAATTACTTGTGTTTTATTTTAAAATATAAGATTATCTTTTTTTTTTTAGGGGGGAAGTAAACTAAACTATTATTACTATTATTCATTATTTTATTTATTATAGTTATATTTAAATGTGCTGTGTGAGCACCAAAGCAAATCTGCAGATACTCTCCTGAGAACCAGACTGAAAAACTGATGTAAGAGCAAGTAAATGCAGCCGCTGCTAAAACCA
>NW_015736884.1:0-361 GCF_001515625.1 Sinocyclocheilus rhinocerous
GTAAATATATTCACAAGCCCAGCAGGGTGACCTTTAGTTACACCATTGCTGTCAAACTCGAACTATACAAATCGTCCATATGCTTTGTGCTTTGTAACTGCAAATCTTCAGAAGACATAAAACAGGTCTAAGCTGAATTGATTACTCACAGAACATCTTCTCCTCTCTGCTCTGTGCAAATTTCGATACACCCGTGAACTTTATTCACATTTAAACGGACGCGTATATAGAGAAATGGGAGGAGTTGAAAATAAACCTCATCGCATGGATTGTTGACATGCAATACTTCAATATTTAGTTTTTAAATTAAGAATTAAGGGTCACAAATATGACTCGTTATTAGTCCCACTATTACTGAGGA
>NW_015736885.1:0-361 GCF_001515625.1 Sinocyclocheilus rhinocerous
AAGCGTCTGCTAAATGACTAAATGTAAATGACTAAATGTAAATGTAAATCCAGAATCAGAAACCAGTCCCCGGGACAAATTTGTGCGAGGATCTGTTTCAAAGTTAACGTTCTGAACGGCCGTCTCATGAGAGCACGATTCAGACTTCTGAGATTGAGAATTGGTCTGAGCCCACCATCTTTCTTGGGAACAAGGAAGTAGCAGCTGTAAAAACTCAACTCGCTGTCCGCTAAGGGGACCCGCTGTATTGTGCCCTTCGCAAGCAGTGTGTTTACTTCAGACCGAAGAATGTGCTTTGTTGTCCAGTACCAAAGTCCGAACGAGACCTCTGAAGCGAAGTGGCCTGCGAGCAAACTGAAGC
>NW_015736886.1:0-361 GCF_001515625.1 Sinocyclocheilus rhinocerous
AAAAATGCCATTTGTATGATGATTTTTAAAATTTAGTACTGCTCTTATGCAACTATCTGACATATTTACATACATTTTTAACAAAAGATTTGTAAATGAATCATTCTTTTGAGTAAAATTCTGTTCAGTGAATTGGTTGATCAGTTCATAAAACTGGTTTTAATGAGTCATTCACAAATTGAACCAATCAATTTCTCGAACTCACTGAGTCAGTGATTCACCGCCCTTATTATTTAGTATTGTGGAATATATTTAAATATCAGTTTTGCCAGGACAGTGCTTAAACACAAACAAAATTTTCTTTTTTCTTTCTTTCTTTTTTTAGAATAAAGCTAAATAGACTCTGCAAAGGGTGGGTTAT
>NW_015736887.1:0-361 GCF_001515625.1 Sinocyclocheilus rhinocerous
TTGATTCACATTATCTAGCTGCTACAATGAGCACGTTTACATGCACACCAGTAAGCTGGCAACTCACAAATATCAGCTTATTAAAATAGCCAGTTTTCCCCATTTACATGCACATTAGTAACCTGACAACACAAGCTGTGTTTACATGATTTTATTAATAAATCAGGTTATTTCCCTTTAGTGACGTAAAAATATTATAATTTGCGTATCTTACTCAAGAGTATTCCATAGTTGTGATGTTAAAGCTTGCAACATGTCAGCGGGAAACTTACAGCTCATATAGCCACGAGATATGCATTTTATAATTTTTCTCATTTTCTGAGTCATGAAAGAGTCTGCTTTTGTGATATTTCCTTCTTTC
>NW_015736888.1:0-361 GCF_001515625.1 Sinocyclocheilus rhinocerous
TTCATATTTAAATCTAAAACAAAGCAAACCTGAAGTCTTAAGATTTAGTTGCAATGCTTTCAAGATGACTACAAATGGAAACTGACCGTCAGATATCCACATGAGAACAGGCCTGTTTTATAAATTATTTAATAGTTTCAAATGACTTGTCAGACAGTGGCCAAAAAATACAAGCCAACAAAAAATCATTCTCATCATCTGCACAATTACGCACATGCAGGCCGGATGTTCTCAATATTCTGAGAAGAAAGCAACAGATGATATGGGTCAAAGACCTACAGACCACCCATTTATTACTTCAGGCAACACGTCACACTGCTGCTGGTTTCTCAGGATAGAAAGAGCACAAACTACAGCAATG
>NW_015736889.1:0-361 GCF_001515625.1 Sinocyclocheilus rhinocerous
TGCTGCAGCCTGAGTGACTTCTTCATACATACAGAGCAGCTGGTCGTCCTCTGGGACCACATATACAGGCATGAGGGTCTCCTTCTGCAGGACCTGAGATTCAGCCACCATAAAGCCCTAGAGACAGGAAATTCATTTTCTGACTTTTAGCTAACCAGGCTGGGGAATTGAGAGGTATCTAATGTAATCTACTTCCTTCGTTGATCACAAATAACCTACAGTTACTGGAAGAAACAATGAATCAGCAGCTATACATCAAGCGTAATTGTGCATAACTGCAAGAGATGTTCCTGAATGACCTGCACAATATCCTCTGGTACTGAAGAGATGTTTTGGGGTAGCAGTATCAAAAGGGCTGCTG
>NW_015736890.1:0-361 GCF_001515625.1 Sinocyclocheilus rhinocerous
TATCAAAATAAAGAAGAAATAATAATGCTACAGAATCTAAAATGCTGCATAGTCTTCACTGTATAAAATATAGATTAATGCTTATTAAAGCTACTAGAATCATTCAGTCAAGAGCAGTGAATGCTAGGCAAGTAGCCTACCGAATTGACTTCTTTTTCTTTTTTTGTGCCTTTAATGCCGCTCTTTATCTACCATGTGTTTTTGTCACTCTAACATGTCAGTAACGTTAAGCTGTACTGTGCTAAGTGGATATATTTACACTTTACAATGTTATGTGAATATAAACAATATAGCAAAATCTCTAAACTGACACTCTGTATCATTGTCACAATCAGGGCTGTCGAAATGGTCTTTGCTTAAC
>NW_015736891.1:0-361 GCF_001515625.1 Sinocyclocheilus rhinocerous
TGCATCACCGTGTGCGCTGCCATGAAGTTTGGTCCCTCTGGTTTCAATGCTGACGTCCAGGAGGCCTGGCAGAAGTTTCTGAGTGCCGTCACTTCAGCTCTTGGCAGACAGTACCACTAGATTCTCATCACCAATGAACACCAGCTGTATTGCAGAAGATTGCGGGAGCTGTTCACACAAAGATCTAACTCTTATAAAATAAGATCAATAAAATATTGTTAAAAGCACTTTAAAGTTGTTTGCTTCCATTTATTCCAGAAAACACTGACCAGCAGTCTATATGACCAAAAGAAAACTCTTAAAAAAGAAACATGTTCTAGATGACAACTTAGGGAAAGAATCCTGTTCTTAACTTTTAGCA
>NW_015736892.1:0-359 GCF_001515625.1 Sinocyclocheilus rhinocerous
CACACACACACACACACACACACACACAAACACACACACACATTTGACCAACCCCTTCTCAGTTCTATCAAGATGAGCTCACATTTCATTTAATTATCTCTGACTACAGATTGCTCCTGTAGCCCGTCTATGAGGAAGTGGACATGAAATTGTTTAAAAAGATATTTTTAAACTCCTGGCCAATCAGAGCAAGATTTCCACAACCACTTTTATATCATAGTTTTATTTTGTCTTTTAAAAAAATCACTAAATCAATATGCAATATGTTTTGTTTTTCTCCTTGATTCTTGACCTACACTTTAACCCGTGTCACATACATGCTCTTTATATATATGCACACATATATTCCTCAGATGCGG
>NW_015736893.1:0-361 GCF_001515625.1 Sinocyclocheilus rhinocerous
GAGAGGGATGGAATTGATCAGAGGATCGAGATTATCGTGTGTGGGATTAAATGCATGATCTCCACCGTTGCAAATACATTTTCTCCATCCTTTTGCGAATCGGTGAATATCCGCGGTGTTTTATGGAGGTTTTGCGCGCTGGCGTCAGTGTCCGCATCTTTCACTCGTTCGGACGGTTTTTATTCTTCTTCTCTCGGATTTAAGGGTTTTTTCACCTTTTTTTTTTTTGCTGATCTAAAGGTAAGCAGCTGTGGCTAATAATGCGTTTTCTTATCTCCCCGCAGGTTGCGTGTGTCTGGATGAAGATGGGTTTTTTCCTCTGAAAACGGCACAATCTAGCGATGCAGTCGAAAATATGCCC
>NW_015736894.1:0-361 GCF_001515625.1 Sinocyclocheilus rhinocerous
TGTGTGTGTGTATGCCTATATACTGTTAATTAATATTAGGCCCATTATATATTAGGCCTATATAATGATAATTATGAAAATCTATAATCTATGCATATTATATTTTGAGTTTTCAAAGTAAGGGATCCGCACTCGCTGTATCCTTTTAATGACTTGTCATTTATTTTAATTTTTAAACAGAGCAATCGACAATCAGACGTTTCGGCAGCAAGCCTTCTTCAGTGAACCATGTAGTAACATTTCCCCAAATAATTTTTTTAAAACTATATTTTGAGGAAAAATGATCCAGTTCTAATACATTTATTATACACGCATTCAGTTCTTGTTAGCTCATATTAATTGAGAGACTTCCAGCAAAGAA
>NW_015736895.1:0-361 GCF_001515625.1 Sinocyclocheilus rhinocerous
ATACCTAGGATGCCTCGGGGGTGAGTAAAACGCAGCCTAATTTTCTCATTTTTGGGTGAACTAACCCTTTAAAAGGATAGTTCACTAAAAATTATATTTCTGTCATCATTTTCTCACTCGTGGCATTCCAAACCTGCGTGCTATGAATATCAGAAT
Source organism: Sinocyclocheilus rhinocerous (assembly GCF_001515625.1). Taxonomy (NCBI): domain Eukaryota; kingdom Metazoa; phylum Chordata; class Actinopteri; order Cypriniformes; family Cyprinidae; genus Sinocyclocheilus; species Sinocyclocheilus rhinocerous. The sequence continues at coordinate 157 of NW_015736895.1, forward strand.
CCTCACAATGCTCTTTTTCATAAAATGACCGTTCATTATGGAAAATGAATTTTTATGTGAACTATCCCTTTAATTGAGACAACTTCAATGAGATCAACCAAATACAGATAGTCTTCTTATTTAATCCTTCCAAATAACACTGTCCTAACAACCATGCAGGATCCTAACATTCAAAATTAGGAAGGACTTTTCTAAAAAAAAAAAA
>NW_015736896.1:0-361 GCF_001515625.1 Sinocyclocheilus rhinocerous
AGAATAGTTTGATATTAGCTGTAAAATACCTAAACACAGCAAAATGATTATGAAAATGTACATCTATGTTGTACGTTTAGTGGTGAGAATTGGCATTTCATGATGATCTGGAGAAGAGATGACAAACTGCCTTTCTTTTCCTGTCTAAATGCAGTCAATTTAGTCCTTCTATTAATCATGCAGTATTTTTAAAATCATTTAGGCAGATCCAACTTTACATTTGATTATGTCATTGCAGTGCTTTGCTTTACTAATGGAACAGATTTTCAGAATGTTGACCTTGGCACCAATGGATTGACCCACGTTTCTGGTTGTTTGGTCAGAGTTATAGTTACATGATCTCTTTGTATGAAAAAAATCA
>NW_015736897.1:0-361 GCF_001515625.1 Sinocyclocheilus rhinocerous
ATGCTGCCAAAGTCACATGACATGAACCGTCAATACCATGTGTTCACATCAAAGGGGCTGAATTTAGTTGAAAAATTAAGTGGAAAATTCTACAGAACTATATCTGTGGTACAAAAAAAAAAAAAGTATTTACAGTGTAGGAGGTTTGAATGAGTCAGTGAGAGTAAACAACGTGAATGACAACATTTTTATCTGGGGTGAACTATTAACTAACTTATTAACTTAACTGGGCTTTTGCGTCTTTATGAATAAACACAATAATGAAAACAGGGCCTGGATCAAATCATATGTTTCATCTGTTAAGTTGGCTTGAAAACTTCTTCTTCTTCTTCTTCTGACCAAAAATTTGAACAGTATCTCC
>NW_015736898.1:0-361 GCF_001515625.1 Sinocyclocheilus rhinocerous
CTTTATTAATCCTTCACAGGAAATTATATTGTTACAGCAGCAACCACAGTTCAATTCTTGCACACAGACTTATCTACCTAACTAAACACCTCAACGGGAATCTTACACTAAAAAACAAACAAACATGTAATACATCACAAGACATTAAAATAAATGAATAAATAAATAAATAAAAAGTACAGTTATTGCACATTACCCGATAAAATACATTACAATTATTGCACATTAAAAAGCCTGATAGCAGCAGGCAGGAACGATTTACGATACCGTTCAGTCTTACATATTGGTGGGATCACTCTGCCGAAACACCTCTAAGTGTAATGGGTGCGAGTCATTGTTCATAATAACATTTATTTTTCTC
>NW_015736899.1:0-361 GCF_001515625.1 Sinocyclocheilus rhinocerous
CATTTGTGAATCTGGTTAGCCATAAACACATTAACAAGTATGTCAGTAGATCCTAACTTATGTAGCTAATTAATCCTCATGTTCACCAAGCTTGATGAATTTTAAAAAGCAACTTAGAAACCATACAGGTGTGCTGTGAATACACTTTTCACTGTGCATATAAAACGCTAGGTGCTCAAGCAAGCATACCACACTGCAAGGCCTGCTGGGATGTGATTACTGGATGCCTGCTTGAGAAAACAAACTGCTCTTCAACTTGACTGTGCACCGGAGGAGTGATTTTCAATAAACATACCTCCTGCATTGAAGTGCAACATTTAGACCAAAGGAATGAAAGTGTGGTATATTTATTTATGGTCAC
>NW_015736900.1:0-361 GCF_001515625.1 Sinocyclocheilus rhinocerous
ATTACATCCTCTCATCTTTTCAGATCATAGGCTACAATGTCTGTTTGTAGCCATAGTCAGCCAAAACGCGATTACCGCTCTACAGAACAGAAAAACCATCGACATTCACCACATCACTCATTGCGACTCATTGTGATTCCCGGTTTCCAGCTTGATTGCAGTAAAGTTGGAAGAGCAACTCGCGGTTATGCAGACGGAGATCCCAACGCAACCTGAACAACTTGTTGGATTGTATCGAATTAATAACAGCACAACTCTCCAACTCTTCCCACCGTTGCCATTAGAACTCCAGTCACATGAAGCGGTGAATGAACAGAGTCATTCAGCAGATAAGCAGCGCTAAAAGTGATCCTACTCACCC
>NW_015736901.1:0-361 GCF_001515625.1 Sinocyclocheilus rhinocerous
GTCTTTTCTGTCCGCAAAGTAATTTAAAGGGGTAGTCTATCGGCTTTTTTCAAAGGCTTGGTTGTGTTTATGGGGTGCACTGTATCATGATCATGCTTCGTTTTTAACACATTATTTTTCACATAGTTTACCTTTATTCTACACCCCTTTTCTGTTCTTATAAAAACGGTCTGTTGACTTCCTGGTTCCTTCCTCAGAAATTCGCAATAGGCTCAGATTGGTTATCTAGATAGGCCCATGGCCATAGCCAGGGTTTGAAAATTAGTGAGGCCTGGGGTGGGGTTAAGAATTGTGCTATAATAACCCCACATACAACTACACTAAACACTTTAAAAGAGACAGACATGTAGATGTTTGTGAA
>NW_015736902.1:0-361 GCF_001515625.1 Sinocyclocheilus rhinocerous
GCCGGATGGGAGGGGTGTGGACTCCACTCACCAAACAGCTGGAGCGCAGCACCTTCTGCTGCTCCATCACATCTGTAACACACAAGATAGACAGGAACCGTCAGCATCTAGCAGTGACATCCATTGGTGCGACAGATGATACTGATTTTGAACATTTATACAGAGACTCAGGGTAGGTCCATGAGACTGCAACTGGTTGCGTCATTTAGAAAAGCACCTAATCTGATTGGGGCCATGTTTCTGTGGATTTATTAGTCTAAAGCCCATTCTGCTCATTTAAAACTACAGAGCAGATTATAAAACAGATGGTGACACACTAATCAACCTATGGAGAAAGTCAGATTAACTTTAAAGACCCCAC
>NW_015736903.1:0-361 GCF_001515625.1 Sinocyclocheilus rhinocerous
CTGCAGTCTCTTCAGAGGTGGCGGCGCAGGCTGCAGAACCTCCCGAGACGGTGGCACTGGCCTCAGTTCCTTGCGCGGTGGTGGCGCCCAGTGATGATCTCCGTGAACTGTCTGGTCCAGCCAAGGAGGCCATTAATGAACTTTTGTCTGCTCATGTCACGATCTATGAACTCTCGTCCTGCCCTGACGCTGTCAAGGAGACCATTTCCGAATCCCCAGCCATGCCTGTCATGGTTACTGAACTCTCGTCCTGTTTCAACCCGGACGCAGAGGCTGTTGATGAACTCTCGTCCTGTCCTGAACAGGCCACAATGGTCATCTGTGAACCCTCGTCCTATCTCAACCCAGCCGCAGAGGCTGT
>NW_015736904.1:0-361 GCF_001515625.1 Sinocyclocheilus rhinocerous
GAACTGGTCCAAAGTTCACTTTAGTGATGAGAGCAAGTGTAATTTCTTAGGGTCTGATGGGAAACATTTTGTTCGGCATCAAACTGGGGAAAGACTGAACCCCAAGTGCATAAAGAAGTCCTAAAGAGAGGTGGAGGAGGAAGTGTCATGGTTTGGGGGATGTTTTCTACAGCAGGAGTTGGGCCTCTTATACAGATACATGGTAAATGTAAATGTTTATCAGAACCTCATTCAGCAACATGCAGTTCCTTCACTTTTGATCACTGTGTTTTCCACAAAATAAAGTTTTTTGGTGAAATTCTCTGGTTATTTTGTAAAACATGTTAGTAGAACAGTGGTATACCTACAGCTAATATTCCTT
>NW_015736905.1:0-361 GCF_001515625.1 Sinocyclocheilus rhinocerous
TTTTTTTTTTTTTTTTACATGGGGTATATATTTGTTGCATCATTCAAAATAAATGAACAAAAGCTTATTGTTTTTTTAAGAATTTAAGATTATTGTTAAAATAATCATGATTAAAATCATAAAAATATTTTTTTAGTAATATAATAATAATAATAAAGTAATAAAAACACATCATTATTATCATTAATAACAATAATAATAATAATAATGATAATAATCCTACAACTACATGAGTACCAAAATAAGAAATTACTAAAATAAAAGTACTAAAATAGTAAAATAAATAAAAATTAGTATAAGAAATAAATATTTTTGGCATTTTACAGTACAACTATAAAATTTCAATACTAAATAGTTATGG
>NW_015736906.1:0-362 GCF_001515625.1 Sinocyclocheilus rhinocerous
AAAAAAAAATCATGATAAAAAAAAAAAAATCCATTACTTAGAAATCACTTTTTAAAAATTCTGTCATATATCCAAGATCATGACAAACTTGGTCCTTAAATATAATGGCAGTTGATGGAACAAATTAAAATTACAAATATGATTTTAACTTATAGTTTGATTTTTAGCTGTTGTAGATTTTAAAGCTTGTTTTGTCTTATTTTAAATCATGTTAAGCCATATTGTGGCCCTAGTGTGCTGAGGCCCCTGGTAAAGAACAACTGACTTAGATGACAATATTGAATTATATACATTTCCTGACTGTTTTATGTTGCCCTTTTATAGACCCAGATGTCCCAGCAGAGCCAATTCTACCTGAGGAC
>NW_015736907.1:0-362 GCF_001515625.1 Sinocyclocheilus rhinocerous
AAAAAAAAGAGGTTTACAAGGAAAAAACATGGTTGTCTGGTAAGAACATCTTGAATCAGCTAATGACCATAAATTGCCATCTTGGACCTGCAAAAAACCATGTAAAGCCAGCTAACACCAAAAGTTGGTTTTTGTAATTGGCTGGATTTCCCAGCAGTGAGGTGAAACTCAAAAGCTGAAGATGAATGACTTTCCCACTTTACTCGGAGATCACCAGTCCTTTCCAAAATTTCAAGAATGTTCAAGTGCAGATGATCTCTAAATGTTGTAAAAATAAATAAAAAATGAGCTGATGCAAAGCATTTCAGAGAGAAGATATTGAAGAAGAAAGGTAAAAGTACTTAAGGGTTCTCTCTCTTTCT
>NW_015736908.1:0-362 GCF_001515625.1 Sinocyclocheilus rhinocerous
AAGAATGAGTTGTGACATTTTGATTATGAGGTCCAAAAAAAAAAATCAAAGATACATGGATGATGAAAAAAAAGCTGTATGAGAGAACTTCAAATGGAGGAATACATGTAATGTTTTAATTTCCATGGGAAAAGGTAACTTTGATTGAAAAAAAAAAACTACAGCTTTCAAAAAATTTATTTGACGCCAATATGTAAAAGTGCTGATTGTACACCGGTTGTAAAAAATGTTATTTTCCAATGATTACAAAAGTGCACAGACATTGTAAAGGTTGTAGGAGTGAACTGTTTTTATAGTCTGGGGTTGCTGGAGCTCCAGATAAGATTTTACATGCAAAAAAAAAAACAAATCATTTCTCGAAG
>NW_015736909.1:0-362 GCF_001515625.1 Sinocyclocheilus rhinocerous
AAAAAAACGTGTCAAATAAAACTAAAAAAGGACAAATAAAATGTAAATAACATTTTGAAAACTTCTAAAATTAAAATTTAATTCATTTTAAAATTAAATTAAAATAAAAAAACCATAACAGTATATTAGTAATACTAAATATCTATCGACAGAAAAATCAAAAGCATGTCCCATTTATACAAATATAAAACCATAAAAAAAAAAAAAGTCATTACTTGAAATTAAAAATATTATTTTAGCTATTTGACAAGGAAACATTTTTGTTTTTGAAGTATTAAAATAACCAAAACTAAAATAAAGTTAATGTAGAAAAAAAAACACTACATAGACAAAATGTCTAAAACTTAACAGAAAATATATTT
>NW_015736910.1:0-361 GCF_001515625.1 Sinocyclocheilus rhinocerous
TCTAAAGTGTTTTTGAAAAATCACATACCCTGCCTTTAAGAGTGTGTGACCCCACATCGAATGTCTAACTGCCTTGTGCATAATGCATGCTGCGTGGCTGATCTGTATGAGAATATAGACAGTGAAGACAAGGAGACGCGCAGAATACTCAGCTCTAGGTAGGTATTGATGGTTAGAACAACAGCAGAAGAGATTTTTCTGTGGTTGGCAACAGCGAGGGCGTGAGAATGAAAAAAGAGAGGAGACTTACTGAAACGGGGAGGAAAGCCAATGGCAAGCCAACCCACGCAACACCTACATCCCCCATCAGGCACATGCACATACATACAGCATGAATACTGACAGATATCCAAAGAGATGC
>NW_015736911.1:0-362 GCF_001515625.1 Sinocyclocheilus rhinocerous
AAAAAAAAAAAAAATTCAACCATTTTTTTCAGTGTAGTTTTGCATAATCTGTTACTGTTATTTCTTAGAGAAAAAAACTACTTCACTGCTTATTAATGTCTGAAAATAACTTTTGTCATGTGTGCACAAAAATACAGAAAAAAATAATAAAACATGAAATATCTCAGAGAGGACTCCTAGACCCTCATGATTCTATGTCAATGTCAATAAGTGTCTTTTCAGATAATATTAGATAATTTGATCTTTTTATGACCAGGCAAGATTAGCTCAGATTGTAAAATGTGTGACTCTCTAAAAGCATAATTATATTTCTAAATTAATAATTAAGGATATTTGTAAAAAAAAAAAAAAAAAAAAAAAAA
>NW_015736912.1:0-360 GCF_001515625.1 Sinocyclocheilus rhinocerous
AAGGAAAACTTGAAATCGCATCATATGACCCCTTTAATAAATGTATTGTATAGATGCAGTTTTATATTACTTAGAAGCAGTTTGTTTATGGTAATCATCACACTATGTTTTAAAAGTCAGTAAGATTGGGGTCAGGGCTTTTTAAAAAAAACAATTTCTATTAATACATTTTGATGCATTAAATTTATAAAAATTGACAGTAAAGATTATGGGCCCTATCATACACCCGGCGCAAGGTGCAGCGAAAGCGTTTTTGCTAGTTTCAGCCCGACGCAGTTAGGGCTGGTCTAAAAAAAAGAGGTGTGTTCAGGCGCATTGTTATTTTGAGGAACTGAAAATAGACTGCGCCATAGACCAACT
>NW_015736913.1:0-362 GCF_001515625.1 Sinocyclocheilus rhinocerous
AAAAAAATCACAATTAAGAGTTTATATTGTGAGGTATAAACTTGCAATTCTGAAAAAAAGTCAGAATTGTGCTAAGAAGTTAATTATCTTTTTCTTTTTCTTTATTTATTTTATTATCTTTTTTTATTCCATTAACTTGCAACTACAAGATATAAACTTGCAATTGTGAGGAAAAAAGTCAGAATTGTGAGATAACTAGCAACATGCTACAAATGCTAGCCATGTGCTAAACATGTTAGATGTTATTTCTAACATTATATCATGTTAGAAATAAGCTAGCAACATGCTAATCATGTTAACAATGTGCTAAAACATGCTAGAAACGTAAAATTATATTGAAATATGCTAGCAATATGATAAAT
>NW_015736914.1:0-362 GCF_001515625.1 Sinocyclocheilus rhinocerous
AGGATTTTTATTATTATTTTTATTTTATTTTATTTATTTTTTTGCTATGTTGTGACAACTAAAACTAAAACTATTACAAATATTTTTTTTTGTTAATTGAAACCTGAAATAAAAATAAAAATCTAAATGTTAAGTGAAAAACTAACTGCAAATAACCGAAATGAAGTTGAAGTACTAAAATGGCTAAAACTAAAAAAAAATAAAAACTAAAGACGTTTTTCCAAAAAACTACTAACCCAAAAAATGTACAATGTAGTTTTGTTATTGTAAACTAAAACTAAAACTATCAAATCTGAAATAAAATAAAATATAAATATTAGATGAAAGACCTCAAATCTCATCATCAGATCTCATAATTGCAT
>NW_015736915.1:0-362 GCF_001515625.1 Sinocyclocheilus rhinocerous
ACTCAGAAGCGAAGACCAGGAGACTCTTGGGTATCTTCAGCAGGATTCTTTATTCTTTATCAAAAGGCTGACTAAGGCAGGCATTCATTGTATTTTATAGGCATTCAGTGGGCCGTCCTTAAAGATGTCGACCACAGAAGTGACCACTTAAACAAAACATCTAAAGACAATACAGGCAATCACCTCCAGCCGTGAGCTTCAGTAAACCTATAGTCCTAAAGAAAAGAGTCGGTGAGTTCAAACAGATCACCAGCATGCCTAAACCTGATAGATAACATTATCACCAAATGTTATAAGCTCCACCTGGTGACTAGAACTATACACATGTAAACATTCACACATAGATTGACTCTCAGTAGGAA
>NW_015736916.1:0-362 GCF_001515625.1 Sinocyclocheilus rhinocerous
AAAAAAATCAGCTAAAATAATTACGTTTTTGAAATGAACATACGGAAGAACTACATAATAGTAATTTTAATTTAACTCTAAAATAACCCTAGCCTAATTAATAAACTACATTTATCTACATATTTTTACATGGAAAACATTGTGCATCTTTCAGGATTAAATTAAATGGACAATTTAAATCGAATTCACCAATTCGAAATAATACTACTGATGATAAAGAACGGGTTGAATGAATGTGATAAAAGATAAAATAAAAGTTCATCAGCATGCATTGAATAATCCCAATGTTGTAGCGCAAAAAAAAAACAAAAAAAAATATTGCCACCAAATCATGTGCTCGTGCGACCAGCTGAGAAAGTTAG
>NW_015736917.1:0-362 GCF_001515625.1 Sinocyclocheilus rhinocerous
CCATTTTGTATGTTGAAGTACTGAAATAACTCAAATTAAATTAAATGTCAGTAAAAATTAATTAATAGATTTTAAAAATGCACTGAATGAGTTATGATTGAGCCATGTTCACCACTGTAAAATATATAATAAGCAAATTAATTCAAATTATCTTTGATAGTTATATTACTTTGTTACAAATAATGGTTGAATATCAAGAAATGCTTCATATTTAAATGTTTCATCATATTTCACCCCAAAATGAGCTTGTTTTATGATTTTTTACATTTTTATGAAAATTCTCCCTAAAAATTGTATTACTGCAATGTAAAAAAAGTATAACCTTATTCTTTTTACTTGAATATGGTAATAGCAATTACATG
>NW_015736918.1:0-361 GCF_001515625.1 Sinocyclocheilus rhinocerous
TGTAAGTTGCTTTGGATAAAAGCGTCTGCTAAATGCATAAATTATCATTATTATTCATTAAATTATAATTCATTATTATTTGCATTATGCAATGCATTTTATCAACTTTCTGTATGCATGTACTTTTGGTCAGAGACACACAAGAATACAAGATCAACTCGCGTCACCTCAATACCTTGCCAATTTTCACACTCTCATTGTATAATGAATTATGTATAGTGTCCAAATCCAGATAAAGAAGAAATCCAGATTAATATGAGAACTGCGTTTGTACGTCCACGTAACTTGTGCCTCTTGCTCTTGCCAGTTGAATGTGATCGAAAACATGGGTGATTTTGGTGTGGTGTCATATCTGGCCGAC
>NW_015736919.1:0-362 GCF_001515625.1 Sinocyclocheilus rhinocerous
GGGACTCGAGCAAAAAGAACGAACTGTGACTCACAAAAAGTATCGCAAAGAGTCTCAGAGTTCTCGTCAGAGGTTGGACGATAGCCGGGATCTGGCTGTGAAGTCCGTCTCAGGAAGGCTGACTATGGAATCTTTCTTGCGTATAACCGAGTCCGGTCCCGCTACTGCGGGCGGAGTGCCTGTAGGGGGCGGCGTCGACGGGTAACTCCCAACCGCGGCTGTGGACGCCTGGTGAGGCAGCGCCATTCTCTGAGGAACTGCGCTCCGGACTCCAGAAGGCCCTGGGATGGCAGGATGGGGTGCTTGAGGTGGGCCGATCGACGTCGAGGAGATGTGGGTCGACGGTGGTGGGCTGGGAGCAA
>NW_015736920.1:0-361 GCF_001515625.1 Sinocyclocheilus rhinocerous
GTGAAAAGCGCTATACAAATAAACTTGAATTGAATTGAACATTTTTGTCAAAAGACAAACTATATCTTAAAATGGGCACTGCAGAAACTTACTGTTTTAGATACAAAAAGAGTTTCTTATTTCTGAATTAATGTTTAGCATTTGACGTTTACTCGCAGGTGCTGCCCCCTAGTGGTAAGCTAAAGAAAATAAGCTTATTGTTTAGCATTTCTCTCAAAACACTTCCATTCATGAAGATTTGCTTGTCTTTTCCTCTGTAGTGCCTAACTCAACACGTAACGGCTTTGAGGGAGTGATCCAGCGATCGCTGAGGCCCATGTTCGAAGACCGAGTGTGTTTCATAGCAACTGTGAGGTTAGCC
>NW_015736921.1:0-362 GCF_001515625.1 Sinocyclocheilus rhinocerous
GTTCAAAATTCAGCTTTGCATCACAGAAATACATTATATTTTAAAATATATGAAAACAGAAAACCATTATTTTAAATTGTAATACCAGTAATATGGCACAATATTACTGTTTTGTTCTGTATTTTTGATCAAACAAATGAAGGCTTGATGAGCAAAAGCGATCCAATGTTTAAAAACATTAAAAAATAGTAATGTGTCCAAACTTTTGACCAATACTGTACTTCTGTATGATAACAGAAATTTGGCTAGCAGAAAGAGCATCACAGCTTGAGCTAGCTAGCACTTACCTAGCCTCATAAATTGTCAATGAAATAAAATAACTCGCTTAGATTTTTCATATCTTGATTTACTGGCTAGCTAGC
>NW_015736922.1:0-362 GCF_001515625.1 Sinocyclocheilus rhinocerous
AAACTGGCCACACACTAAAAGATTTTAAAATCACCTAGTGTGTCAAGTGAAACTTAACTGTACTTACTTCACAAGACATACAAATCTGCTTTTTTTTTCAGCCTCATCTTCCAACAACCTCTCAAGCATCAAAATCTTCCAGTGACTGTAATGGTAAAGACAAGCTGCATTCTAAGTCATCTGGTACAGGTCCAGATGCCATTTTTGCAGCACTGCCCTCAGTTCTTTCAGCTCAGTTTTAATTTCCATTAAAACCTTTAGAATGCTCCGCTTAAAAGGAGACAACCCTGAAAAGAAAGTAAATACATAAATATTGATTTATAATAACATATAATACTGTATATAAAACAATAATATATAAA
>NW_015736923.1:0-362 GCF_001515625.1 Sinocyclocheilus rhinocerous
CCCCGAAAAATGGAACAAATTAAGCGCTGAAGAAAGAGCGCGGATTGTAACAGAAAGGGGAAAAAGCAGGCCTGAGGCTAAAATAAGCAGAGTCAAAATACAAGACAAGCAGGAAAGAGGCCCTGTAGAGACAGAGGAAGTACAAACCAAAAGAAAGAGAAACAAAAAGAAAGACCCGGAAATTAAGGAAGAACAGCAGGTTTCGGCTCCCCTCAAGAAAGCCCTGTTAAAAACAAAATAAATAATACCAGCAATTATACAAGACGTATGATGATACTACATTTATCGTGGATACAGGTGCTCAAATGACCGTCATCAAACCGACAGAGAAACACGACGAATTTGTAGAAGTAATTACAGTA
>NW_015736924.1:0-362 GCF_001515625.1 Sinocyclocheilus rhinocerous
GTCTCATGTAATCACTCAATCAGTGTTTCAACCGCAGAAAGACATCAATAAAACAGCTTGTAAACAATGTCACGTAATATTACATTTATCTCAGAAAAGCCATTCAATGACCATAACTTGAGACTAAATTAACTCTAGAGATGAATATTTTAATAAATATATGCACTATATTACATATTCATTATATTTGACTTTATTATTTAATGCATGTTTGAATAATCCATCGTGGAGAACACACTTGAGATGTAGTCTGACCTGAGTTTGATGTGGTCGACGGGCAGAAGCAGCTCGTTGGCAGTGCCCAGTTTGGTGAGAGTGGAGAACACCTGACCCCTCTCCAGCCAGGCGGTGTCATCTGACCC
>NW_015736925.1:0-362 GCF_001515625.1 Sinocyclocheilus rhinocerous
ATTTGCACTCACATAAAATGCAAGTTAAAAAGATAAAAAAAAAAATGCGTTAGATATTAGAGATGAATATTTTTGTGATTGTGTGCCTGTGTGTGTATGTCTATACACGCATGTTTGTTCGAGATGAATGAGAGTGTGCGCGCGTGAGCGTTTAAAACATACCAGTCTGCACAATGTATTTTTTTTAAATCGCTTACTTAGACGTATGATCAAAAGAGGCCATTTCGTCATTCAGAGTGATTTTTCTTTTCTTTTGTTTATGAACCGAATGTGTGAATGTGAATGCTTGTGTGCAAGAGGAACTGTGTGTATTACTCCTCTTGTAAATGTGTAGTATGTGAGCGAACGAATGAATGAATGAA
>NW_015736926.1:0-362 GCF_001515625.1 Sinocyclocheilus rhinocerous
AAATGTTAAAATTGATAGCTCTCAATTATACGGTAATGTTGAATGCCTAAGTCAATAGGTTAAATATTAGGGAAAAAATAACAATTTCCTAAAGACATCAGTAGTATTGGTATCAGTGATACTTGCCTTGAGTCATAATAAAAGATGCCACTAAACAAATATTAAAATTATACTGTCTTTACGTTGTTTCTACATTAATTTGATGATTGAATGTGAAATGTTTGCAATAAAAAAATTATATTTAAAAACTTTAACTTTCAGAAAAAATGGTGCTATTAAGTAGATTGATTGACAGCACTAATTTTACTATCAGTTTTTCCATTAATCATGTTAAACATTCTGATTATATATGTGTGTATATA
>NW_015736927.1:0-362 GCF_001515625.1 Sinocyclocheilus rhinocerous
AGATTTAGTCAGTCAAAAGAGTTTTGAGGTTAATTGATCTCATTTTGATTTTGATTTTAATTGATCTGTGACATTGTATTATGTTGAATATCAAAGTTTTGATATTTGATTTGTAGATTGTATGTTACAATTTAGCAAATGTGCATTGTTTTAAAGGCATCTTTCCCCAACCTTACCCTTTAATAGCTTTCTGTGAGGATCAATACATAAACAAATAAATAAATATGTAAATGATGCAATGGCGATAATCGCCTTGCATTTTGTTTGTATGTTCAAAGTCGCTTTGACATTCTGCTAAATAATTAATTCTATGAAAATGTAAATTAAAAAATAAATGTAACAAATAAGTAAACTCACTGATC
>NW_015736928.1:0-362 GCF_001515625.1 Sinocyclocheilus rhinocerous
GTAGGCCTATACAACCATTCAAAAACTCTGCAGAATTTATGTGACTGCTGCACCTGATGTTCATAAACTGTCATAACTGGTGTTTTTTCTTTTGCCTTGTGAACTGGCCGAGCCAGTTTCTTTACATGTATTTGTTTACTGACCATTACATGCAATTGTGAAATACAGCATTTTTTAAAATTGGCTATTCGCTGGGGGGTGGGGGGCTTCGGGTTCGGGCTCTAAATTTAACTGTGCCGCTCGGGCCGGGTCAGACGATCTCAGGTACGGGCCAGGTTCGGGCTTCAGTTTAAAGCCTGTGCAGACCTCTACATGGAATTAATAGCTGCCGCTGAATTCAGGAGGTTTCACAACAACAATTC
>NW_015736929.1:0-361 GCF_001515625.1 Sinocyclocheilus rhinocerous
ATCATTACTCCAGTCTTCAGTGTCACATGGTCCTTAAGAAATCATTTTAATATGCTGATTTTCTGCTCAAGAACATTATTTTTTTTTCTTTTATAATCATCAATGATCAAAACAGTTGTGCCGTTTAATATTTAATTTTTTTTATTTTAAAAAATAAAAAAAATTTAATAGAAAGGTCAAAAGAACAGCGTTAATTTGAATATATTAACTGGTCTCAGAATTTGGCATTTAGAATTTGAAACAGAGCTTTCATTTCACAAGGTCATTTACAAGAATCGGCATAGGCTTCATTCAGCACACTGTCTTTTCATCCTAATCCAGCTTTCTCTGTGGTAAACACACAACTCAGACACACACACAC
>NW_015736930.1:0-362 GCF_001515625.1 Sinocyclocheilus rhinocerous
TTTCAAACCAGAACACAGTTAAAGCTTTATAATGAATCTCATGCTTTTTTTAAATAATGTCTTTTTTAAGAAATAAAGTCTTCTTAAAAAACAAGATAATGATCTTAATGCGTCTAAAATAGGCTTCATTTTCTTCATGACATTCACCTGTCTGTTCTAGCTCACGTTTAATTGATGGGTTTTAGTTTCAGTGCTGCACAAATTTAGAGAATAAAATAGAAATACATACTTAAATTGAAAAATAAATTATTGTCTTGTCCTGGCTTTCTGCACCTTCCTTCCTGTTTATCCTTTACCTTTACATCTTAAAACAGAGAAGTAGAAGAATGTTCAACCCTTGGCTATGTATGAATCTGAAAATG
>NW_015736931.1:0-362 GCF_001515625.1 Sinocyclocheilus rhinocerous
TGATTTACTCAGACATAAAGCTAAAGCTGAGTTAAAAATCTCGCTCAACTAATGCTGTAACTATAAAATAAACCCTGTCAATTGGTACATTAGTATATTACAGTGACTTGTAAAGAAACCTTTAAATTGCATGTAAGGCTGTTTTTATATTATTATTTTTTTTTTTTAAATAATACATTTCTAATGATATTGTTTTTCATCTCCAATTTTCTGAAATACAAACATTTAAACAGTGGATGTCATTACTTGTTTTTTAAGACTAATTTATTCAAAATTACATTACATATTGAAGAACAGGTTAAGTAAAAAATATAATGAATGTCATCTAGTGCATATATTTAGCAAAATTATCCTTTTTATTT
>NW_015736932.1:0-362 GCF_001515625.1 Sinocyclocheilus rhinocerous
CTTTTCTGCTCAGAGTTGCTTTTTTTTCAACTTCAGGCACTTAGAGCGCTCCTGCAAAAACGCGAGGCGCAGCAGGCAGCAGGTGGCTAAAATGCGAAACGCCCGGGGCGCATAAACAGCGCACAAAACGCTCACTGCCAATAGAAAACAATTAAAAAAGGCGCCTCTCACTGCAAAAAAAAAACGCATTCTGTCTGATCATGCGTTTTTAATGTTACTGGAAGAACATTTCTTTATAGCTTTGAGAGAACATTTGCCAAAGTTCTGAGAACATTCACTTTTATCTGTTAGCCACATCTCTGAGTAACATGCAGCAATATGACTTTATTGATTGAATCACCGATTTTGAAAGAATTGGTTAA
>NW_015736933.1:0-362 GCF_001515625.1 Sinocyclocheilus rhinocerous
AACAATGAAAATGAAAAAAGTTGCTTTAGAAACTAGCTATATTTATATTATTTAATTGAATTTTATTTTATTTCAGTTACAGTTTATTTTATTTCAGGTAATAAAATAAAGTAATAAAGTAATAAAATAAAATGTTTTCTGTCCTGTAGGGTCCGTTCGTGCATGTCGGCAGTGTGTGTGCTGATCTTCTCTGCAAATTCATGTCGTTCTTCAGTGGCATTTATAAGGTATTGAAAAACTTTATTATAGCATTCACTGCAGTAGATTTGTCATGTATTTAGTTCTTGTGTGTTTTGAACAGAATAAGGCCAGAAACGAGGAGATGCTGACGGTCGGATGTGCTGTGGGAATCGGCTGCTGCT
>NW_015736934.1:0-362 GCF_001515625.1 Sinocyclocheilus rhinocerous
AACAAATATGTTGATTGATTTTGATGTGAGAGGACAATAACTTTTTCACTGGAGGAAGCGTTATTATAGATTACTGACTGGTATGTTGGCCAGAAGGATCCATTGGTGAGCAAGTGATGTAACTCATCTACAGAACATCTTGGAAGGTTTTTGGGTGAACTATTCCTTTAACATTAATTTTATTTCAAGTAACAAAATTATTTTTTAGTTTTAGTTAACTATAATAACCCTGGTGTCACTTGTGGCGCATGATGATAGCTAATAAGTCATTTCTAACTTCCCTCATTGTCTGTCTTCCTTTCTCCCTCACAGTGATCCTAGCAAAGGTGAGTCCAGTGTTCCTGTAAGCTGGCCTGAATTTG
>NW_015736935.1:0-362 GCF_001515625.1 Sinocyclocheilus rhinocerous
AACTAATCAGGTCACATATGAAGGTAACTCAGTGTTGTTCAGCTCCTTTACCCCCAATATGTCTGCTCTCCTAGTTAAGGCATTTAAGTCTTTTTGTGGCCTTAAATTTGATTAAAGTAAATTTAAGACTTTTATGGACCTGCGGAAACCCTGATTTATCACAGAATAGAGCTGCAGTATGTGCTGCAGAAAATCATTATTGTTGGTTGCTCTTGATGTGATGATGATTAATGTTGATTAATAGACTACATTAAAGAACGGTTTTGTGTGGGGGAAACGACACGCCATATTCATGACATTCTTCACATTGCTGCTTTATGGTTATTTGAATGGTTATTCAAACTTGGATTTAATCATGTACA
>NW_015736936.1:0-362 GCF_001515625.1 Sinocyclocheilus rhinocerous
AATAAATATAAGGATGCAGTGCATCAGTTGAACGCAGCAGTTTTCTTTCAGTAGATGCCTAGTTAAGCATTCTTAAGGACATGAAGTCACATCACAATTGATTCACAATTGAAGTCACAATTTAATTTATTTTCCTAATAAAGACCTTTTACAGTGCAAAATTCATGAATGCATGATATTCATCATCATTTATCAAAAAACAATATTAGATACTATCAAGCCAATTGACCAGTCAAATTCTAAAGGATAAAATCCATTCAGCCAGTCAGACTGCAGCTGGTGATTTTGAGTAGTTCCTGCCATTTTTGTGTTCAGTACTCATCAGGTTGTCTGCAAACGGTCTGTAGTCTGAGGCAGAGTCT
>NW_015736937.1:0-362 GCF_001515625.1 Sinocyclocheilus rhinocerous
CTTTCCCATGTAGTACTCAGATTATGAATGTTTCTTCTTCTATTGTTTCTCGTGCTCTTATTCCTTGTACCGCTTGTAAATTTTCAGCAGCCTTTAGAGTTTCTCCTTTAATTACCTTGATTGAGTCTCCCTCTTCTTGTATTGGACTTGAACAGTTGTTCAATCAGTTTAACTCTACATGTTCAGATATTTTAGATCTTGTGGCTCCTTTGGAAATTAGAAATAAAAAAGTCAAGACACAGCCTTGGTTGAACATTAATACCCGTGCTCTCAGGCAAGAGTGCAGGAGGGCTGAGCGTAAATGGCTTAAAGATAAGCTACAGGTTTCTTATGAGATTTTGAAGAGTTGTTTGAGTGAATAC
>NW_015736938.1:0-362 GCF_001515625.1 Sinocyclocheilus rhinocerous
ACCCTATGTCTATGGAATGTCCCCATAAAACATGGAAATCGAAATGAGTGTGTGTGTGTGTGTGTACAATAAATAAGTTACAATCAAACATAAAAAGCGCATTTCATGGCACCATTTTAATTGGCACTTTTCGCTTTATGAACGAATGTTCTATTTATTTTTAAGCTTACAGTTAATCCTACTTGTGAAAGGTTTTTTTTTTTTTATATAAGAAGCCATCGTTTCTGAGCAAAGACTGCTGACTATATTTAGAGCAGATCATTTACTAGCTGTACTTCTAACTTCTAAGTACAGTTTGCTTTGACTTTATGTGAAGGACGTTCTTCAGCTTGACTTTGTCTTGATGAGGTCTGTGCTTTAGT
>NW_015736939.1:0-362 GCF_001515625.1 Sinocyclocheilus rhinocerous
AATAATAATAATAATAATAGGTCAACCGATATTATCGGCCGATATTTGGCATGATAACGGTTGGAAACAGGACTTTTATTTTGACAACACTGAGAACCTAGCACCTGAACGCTTAATCTAGTTCAAATTATTTGAATAAATGTATTCATTTTCAAGTTATTTATAATTATTTTAGTAAATATTATGTGAAATAAACATTTAATTGCAGAAATTATGCATGTGTTATTTGCAATCAAAATTAAATTTAGTGTGATACCATATAGGCCTATACTGCCTTTATATCTGCTTCAATACTCATTTTCCTCCACCTCTTACCAAACCACACCCATTCCCAATGACCCCGCCCTCTCTATATCGCCACC
>NW_015736940.1:0-362 GCF_001515625.1 Sinocyclocheilus rhinocerous
ATTCAGTGTCCATAAACTAGTGAGAAAAATGTACACTAGAGAGGATAATTTTGCAAAAAATTACATTTATTATATTTCTACTCACATAATTACTCTTGAAGTTAATATAATAATATTATAAAATGGTCTAATATGAACTTGTATACTAATCAATTGTTACTTTTAACCTTAACAATAGGGTTCCCTGTATTGTTTAGTTTAGAGAAATTGAGAAAAAATAACATGTACTTAATCGCAAGCTCGTTAATTATTCCTAAATAGTTCTCAATACAGGATGCACTCAAAAGTAAGTTGAAGTTTTAGGTTTCCTGAACAACAATTCACTGTATAAGTTAATGTTAGATCTTTTGCTCCAACCGCTG
>NW_015736941.1:0-362 GCF_001515625.1 Sinocyclocheilus rhinocerous
TTTATTTTTTTAATAAATTTATTTATTTTTTAGCTTATATTTTTTACTTCAAAAACCCAAAGTCATTCTCTAGGGACGAGAAACATCTCACTGTTCAGGATTCATAAAGTCAAAATACTGACAGATTCCTGTTGCGTAAAGCAGAAAGGCTCAAGGGGAGGAATATAAAAATAGATTTGAAAACACAGTACAGTTGCTTCTGAGCGGTTCTTGGGGCATTGCCATGTGCTGTTAGGGTTTTCTGGGTAGATGCCAGGTGAAAACTGTCTATTCATTTAGCAAAAGCAAACCTCTCCTCATCAGCAAGGCGCACAATTTCATGTCCATGGCACAAATGGGTTACATACTAAAGTTACATACTA
>NW_015736942.1:0-361 GCF_001515625.1 Sinocyclocheilus rhinocerous
ACAAGCCAATTTTCATTTTTGGGTGAACTAACCCTTTAATGCATCATGTTATCAGTCAAGTTTTCCCTGCTGAATAGACCAGTTTAGCATGCTGGTCCAGGCTAATTCATGCTGGCTCTTGCTTATCTAAAACCAGCATCTTATGTGAGGGACTCACATCAAAAAGAAATGGTGGTTATCAGCGATACTTGATTATTTATTAATTTCAGGATTTATTTTAAAATGAAAGTACCGGTAATATAAAGTCATCTTGTCTGAATCAGGAAAGAAATATGCACAGATCAAGCAAAAACAATATATGACGGTGGATTTTGATGTGAGAGGACAACAGGGTATGGACTTTTTTACTGGAGAAAATAAT
>NW_015736943.1:0-362 GCF_001515625.1 Sinocyclocheilus rhinocerous
AAATGAGCCTATTTTCAAAAATAGTGGAGTGTTCCTTTAAAGAACAAGCTCTGGAATATGTACACTACTGGTTAAAATTTTTATTTTGTAATTCTGTAAATTCAGCATTTTGCAACCAAATGTACTCTGACGCATCCGTCAGCAGATTTGCCACTCCATCTATATCATCTTTGTGCATGTTCCTCTCTTACCTGTTTGTGCTGCAGGGCAACCTGCACAGAGGGCCTGTTCTCCATCTGCTGAGCGAGCCGGCGGTTCCTCGCACTGGCCATGTGCTGCTGCTGCATGGTCGCCCGGATGCTACTCACTGTCGGCTGCTTGTTCTTCAGCATGTTTGTGAAGCTTGTGGGACACAACAGAAG
>NW_015736944.1:0-362 GCF_001515625.1 Sinocyclocheilus rhinocerous
TACTCCTATCAGGATTTTTGGGGACAATCGCCATTTCCTGGACACAGTATCGTCCGAAACCAATCACTGTGTCTATAATGAAGCCTGTGGAATTATATTTTTATTTAAATATTCTTTACAACAATGTATATTAAGTATTAAAATTAACCTTTAAAAATTAACCTTTAAATGGCCAATACAACCAATATAAAAGCAGTAGCTTAACCTTCTTGCAAAAAAGTGATTGCAGCCTCTACTTATTGACTGAATGGTTATGTATTTATCCAAATGTGTCCGCAAACAGACCGTCGCATCCCATCTGAAAAGGCTTTAGAAGCACGAACGTTAAAACTTGTGGCCAGCTGCGTGGCAGTTATCAACAC
>NW_015736945.1:0-362 GCF_001515625.1 Sinocyclocheilus rhinocerous
AATTATAATTTGAATATCTCATTTATATAAACAAACAGACAAAAATATTTTATATTTAATATATTTTTATATTTAATATACGTTTAAATTTTATATACAACAGCAAATGTGAATTAAACCGTGTGAAGTGTGAAGAAATAAATTCTACACCATTTACTCAATTCAGAGAAAAAAGTTGAAAACCAAAACTGTTTATTCATCGGCGAGACCATCTGTATATTTTGGAAAGGACACAAGGGGAACAATCAACTCCGTTCCCGAATGGACACCATTATGCGCCAATGCAAATATTCTTCAAATGATCAGTTATCAGTCAATTAATCTGCTAAGAAGTGTCTGAATTATATCTCTGCACAACCAGT
>NW_015736946.1:0-362 GCF_001515625.1 Sinocyclocheilus rhinocerous
GCTGCAATATTCTAGAAATCACAGATTTGGAACGACCAGCTTCTCCTGCAGTGGCTGAAAGGGTCGTCCTTTGGCCTTCATCTGGACAGCCTCCTGTCGCAGGCTTTCAGTCACCTTAGAGCGGCCCAATCTCAGTGAAAATTAGAGGAATGCTGCCTGTTAAATAGGGTTTGTCAGACAATTAAGGAAATTAGCACCAGGTGCCAGATTAACACCAATAGCTTGGAAGTATCCATAAATGTTCTCTAAATTAAATTTTTTAATTTTTTGTTATTTTTCCAATATCTCATTGAAGTTTTTATACTGTGCTTCAGAATACAATTAATTTATGAAATGTGCTTAAACTGCTCTTCTACTCCTGT
>NW_015736947.1:0-362 GCF_001515625.1 Sinocyclocheilus rhinocerous
AATTTAATGTCACTTTTTACTAAATTTTAATATTCGTAATAATTTCTGATTAATTGTACCTTTCTTGGTCCCCTCTCTTCTACACTTTAAAGAAAACCAAGCCAGTGACGGGAAAGCACCCTCCAGTACCTCACCCTGAGCCGGCCCACTTAATTTAGCAGCAGGTGCTTTTCATATTGGACAGTAAAAACATTTTATCTTAACCTGCTGAGGTTGCCTTTGAAAAAGCCTTTGTTTTTGCTCAGAGCTTTCCTGTAGTCTGAAACCCGATGAAGAAGAGTGAGGCAGCCAAACGTAAACACGGGGGGAAAACAGCAGGTTTCACTTAAAGGGCCAGCTGTGAGGGATGAGCCGACCTGCCT
>NW_015736948.1:0-362 GCF_001515625.1 Sinocyclocheilus rhinocerous
AATATATTACAATAGAAAATAGTTATTTTAAATTGTAATAATATTAAATTGTTTACTGTATTTTTGATCATATAAATGTAGCCTTAGAAAATAGACATTCAAAAACATCCAAAAATCTTCCCAACTCCAAACTTTTGAAGAATAGTGTACCTTCATCTTCACAAAATTGTGGATCTCTGCAGAACTTAACTAAAAGTGCCGTTCTATTTTTCCCAAGTAGAAATTTAATCTGTATGATCTGAATGGAAAAAAGCATTTCAATACTAGTTCAAAGAGTGACACTCCTAATATTTATACTAGGGTTGCAAAAAGGTGGAAACATTTCCAGTAAATTTCAGAAATATTCCAGAAATTTTGGAAAC
>NW_015736949.1:0-362 GCF_001515625.1 Sinocyclocheilus rhinocerous
GTTCTGCCACAAAACTCAATTTGAAGACATCAGAATACATTCACTTTAGAGGGGCAAACAAATAGCACTATCAAAATGAATAATAAATGGTGATCATTTCCATACTTAAATTGCTGCTGTGCCTCTAAATCATTTATTAAACAGCTACCTCTCCTTACTTTCAGGAAGTTACGTCATGTCAGGGTGTGAAAGTAAGAGCCCATATCAGGTCATTGTGGCAACCTAGGTTACCCAACAAGTGATTCAAATCTGGGTTTGCAGCTTACTGCGACTTTAAGATATTTGACCAAATAACTCCTATTCATTTAAATGAACAACAATTAATAAAACCAAACACAAGTACAGCGTAACTTCACCTATAT
>NW_015736950.1:0-362 GCF_001515625.1 Sinocyclocheilus rhinocerous
TTTGTACAAAGCTTCAACAAATGGACAAATTTAACAAATCTCTTTAAGAAGAGAGCTCCAAAGGGAGCAATTAACCTTCCAGTTTTAAAGAACAGCTGCAGGGTTTGGCTGTTCAATTTTGAAATACAGCCACCTGAGGGGAACTGTTTAAAGTTTTAATAATCATTTTCATTATGAAGTGTGCACACTCTTCACGGCTTTGCTTCAGTGGATAAGTGCCTTGGGTGGCCCAAAACAAACACACTGTATCTTTTGAATTAATCTTCCACTTTCACACATCAATATCTTCCTAAACTTCATAATATTTGTTAACTATAAGCCTATATATATACAGGTGCATCTCAATAAATTAGAATGTCGTG
>NW_015736951.1:0-362 GCF_001515625.1 Sinocyclocheilus rhinocerous
AAGAAAAAACTTGTTTGATAACTTTTAATTAAAAAACTGCAGCATTGAATGTTTTAGCCTACACTATGATTTGTGTAACAAGTTTTGCACAATTAGTTTGTCCTTGATAATTTACAGGGGTCAAGAGCTGAGTGGGACTGAATCAGGATTTTGTTCACGGTAACATTACAAAAAGGATAAGGTTTTATTTTTTATTTATTTTTAATGTCTTTTCAGACCAACACATTCCTCTTGCAAGGTCTCCTTGAATGAGGACAAACACAATTCAGACAAACCTCAGAGAGGTTTTTATTGCATAACTCAGAACTGAAAAACAAACTTTATTTTAGAAAAACATACACTCATAAAAGTTGCATTCATTT
>NW_015736952.1:0-362 GCF_001515625.1 Sinocyclocheilus rhinocerous
AAGAAAATTGTATTTTAAACAGTTTTTCTATCTCAAAATTTCTTGTTTAATTCAGTGTGTTATTTGCCATTTCTTTTTAATTGTTTGTGAAATTCTGAATAAAAATGGTTCAAATATTCTGTTAATAACGGCTAAATATGCTGTATGGAGAAAGAAATTAACATCAAATAAAAATGATAAAGAAAGTGAAATATGGAATCTGTGATTAATGTTTTGTGTAATTCTGCCATTTCTATTACAGCATTGTCTCTTTTTTGCTAAAATATTTCAAGTTTTGTATTCATACTTTGAGAGTTTAAATGTGGAGGGCTACAGCAGCTGGAGATTTCAACCAATCCTTAAATATTTGACAGTGATGTAAC
>NW_015736953.1:0-362 GCF_001515625.1 Sinocyclocheilus rhinocerous
AAGATGTTGTGATAATCTGAAGTGGTCACGTTTGATATAAGTTTGAAGTCAAGCAAAAAATAATAAATTCTAGAAAAAGATTTGTGCCTTTGTGAAAAAAAAAAGAATAGTCTCTAGCTGTGGGATGTATCAGTCTCTATATATCAACCAGATTCATGGAGGACATTAGACTATTCAGAACTATGTAGGCAGAGGGCAACTGGCTTATTTGGGCTGACCTGTCCAAAACATTATCAAGCACACAGTTAAAATCACCACCTACAATAACATGTGAATCAGTAAAATCAGACAATAAATTAAATATTTTATTAAAGAAGGTAGGGTCATCAAAATTTGGTCCATACACATTAAGAAGTGTAACA
>NW_015736954.1:0-362 GCF_001515625.1 Sinocyclocheilus rhinocerous
AAGTTCCCTGAATGAACTTCAGCCTCCACCGTACCGGGACAAAGATGATCTCAAGGGTGGCTCAAGGGGCCGCAGTGACTCAGCAGAGGGCAGTGGAAGTGAGATCAGTGAGGGCAGTGAAGACCCTGAGGACACAGAGAGTTACCTGAATAAGGGCTATGAGGAGGATGCACCTAGTGACAGCACAGCTGTTTTGGGCCCGGAGGTGAGCGATTCGGCCCATCGTTTCCGATGTGTTCTTCTATGAGAATCATGGCCCCACCTTCAGATTCACCGATGAAACTGTCGAAATCTACAGTGTTGTTATGTCTCCAAGAGAGCTGTTCACTGCAGTTTATGTTGAGACAAATATTTGTAAAAAA
>NW_015736955.1:0-362 GCF_001515625.1 Sinocyclocheilus rhinocerous
GCTGCTTAATATTTTTGTGGAAACTGTGATACATTTTTTTCAGGACTCTTTGATGAGTAGAGTGTCCAAAAGAACTGCATTTATTTATTGCTAATCTAAAAATCTTTGATAGAAATCATTTGAAACAATGTAGAAGTCGTTACTCTCAATTTTGATCAATTTATTGCATCATTCTTGCTGAATAAAATATTAATTTCTCTAAAAAAAGAATTGCCCCCAAACTTTTGATCGTTAGTGTAAATAAATGTCATGTGCTGAAATTCGATAAGGACTAATCGCTCAAGAGTAATTAATTGCACAGATGCATTATATAATAATTAAAAATAATATAAAGCACATCTACAATGACTGATTTTACCAAT
>NW_015736956.1:0-362 GCF_001515625.1 Sinocyclocheilus rhinocerous
AAGTTTACATTATTTAGTAAACTGATTTCCACTTTAATAAAAATATATATAACAAACACGATTGCAAATTGGCAGCAAAACATCCTTTTTTTCTTTAAAATGGTTACATTGTGTTTTTTTATATATATATATTTTTTTTAATTAAAGTTGAAATCGTTTTCCTAAATAATGTAAACTTGACTGACTTCGCTTCCACTTTAAGTGTTTTCTCCCCAAAAGTACAGCTAGAAAAAAACATTAAAAGATTAAAAAAAATGTTTTTTAAAAATACATCTAAAATAAAATTAAATAAAAAATGAATGAATAAATGAAATGCGCCGAAATGAAATAAAAATAAACTTATTTTATGTCAACTAGTTGCC
>NW_015736957.1:0-362 GCF_001515625.1 Sinocyclocheilus rhinocerous
ATTTATTTAAAGGTATAGTTCACCCAAAAATGAAAATTATGTCATAATTTAATAACCTTCAAGACGTTCCAAACCTGTATGAGTTTATTTTTTCTGCTGAACACAAAAGATGATATTTTGAGGATTGTTGGTAACCAAACAGTAGACAGAAGCCATTGACTTCCATGGTATGTTTTTCCATACTGGGAAAGTCAATAGCTACCGTCAACTGTTTGGTGAATCTCTTTAAGGCAGTAAATTTAAAACTAATTGAAATTATTCATAATTGTGAAGTAGAAAAGCAAAGACTGTCAAGACAAATTAAAAATTTTGACTTCAGAAAGTCTTTTCATTTAAAAAGTCTTTATACAGACCTTACAGAC
>NW_015736958.1:0-360 GCF_001515625.1 Sinocyclocheilus rhinocerous
AAATTTAAGGGGGTCTGAATACTTTCCGTACCCACTGTAACTACTATGAGGGGAAAAGATGAAAGAATTACATTTTACATTATATTTCACTCTTAAAAGTTTTTGGTGGACTTTGAGAATAATTATATACCATGTGTGTGCTTAGATGGAAAAGTGTGGTAACTTTTAATGATCATTGATGTTTGAGTGTGTGCCAACCTAATACTTTTACAGCTAAAGTCACATGCTCACCTGATAATCAGAGCTTGGTTGTGTGTTTGTCAATTTATGGAGTAGTTGATAGGGTTTTTCATTGATTTCAGCACTACGGCGCCCCTTACTTAAAGGGGTCATATGATGCGATTTCAAGTTTTCCTTTCT
>NW_015736959.1:0-362 GCF_001515625.1 Sinocyclocheilus rhinocerous
GATCACATACTTAACTAAGAATAGATAGGCCTATGGGTGGATTCTTAATTTGAATTACAACTCATGAGCATCTTTTGTTTTCATTTTATAATGTAAATGTCACACCAAAAGGCCTTTTAAATGCCGTTTATGTATTATTTAATTGATTTACATTTGTCTCAGACAGACTATCAATTGTAAACCATGAAAATCCCTCATAAACAATAATTATTACTGGTTTAAAACTATGATGATTTAAACAAAGAGAAAAACTGATTCACTATTTATTATGATTTACATAATTTTTCAGTATATGTAATGAATTCATACATTAGTGTACTTGTTTACTAACAACACAACAGTGTTAGATGTGTAAAAAAAAA
>NW_015736960.1:0-362 GCF_001515625.1 Sinocyclocheilus rhinocerous
AATGATTTTGACAATTTTCTGAAGGTAAAATAAAATAAAATATAGTTTTGAGCCCTATTTTGTAAAGAAAAAATGGTTCTTTTAAGATCAGATCACTGAAATGTCCATAGGAGAACCAAAAATGGTTCTTCTATTGCACTGCTATGGAAACACCCAATTGGAAACTTTATTTTTAAGAGTGTAGGCAAAGTCTAGCTACTTTTTCATCTGGTTTTGATTGTTAATCACTCTATTTGTGTTGTTTCCTAGTTTTGATCATTCTGAAATGTTAAAGTGAGTCATAATGATAGGTTTGTCCAAACACGACTGCTAGTGTACAGTATGTTCACCACAATAGTTTAAAGAGAAGTCACCTGAGCAGG
>NW_015736961.1:0-362 GCF_001515625.1 Sinocyclocheilus rhinocerous
ACAATGTTAAATTCATCATAAATAATTAAAATGGCCCATTATGTTGTTGCCTAATTCAGAATGTGTGCTCAGGGAGATTCAAAGGGAGAGAAATGTGGCAAATTCAATGTTATGAGACACTTTTTGCATCATTTTACTATGGTTAAGAGAATAGCTCACCCCAAAATGAAAATTCTGTCATTGTTTTCTGACCCTCATTTTGTTCCAAACTCATTTACTGGATTTTTTAAATAACAGATACTGGCCTGACTAGCACAAAGGCTTCTGTCAGCCATATAAATAAGTTTAAATGGATAGTTCACCAAAAAATGAACAATTTGCTGAAAATGTTCTCTGAAAGTATTCTCATCCAAGATGTAGAT
>NW_015736962.1:0-362 GCF_001515625.1 Sinocyclocheilus rhinocerous
CCTCTGAAGCAGTCACGGGTGGATGCAAGGACATCGCGTACCAACTCGTCCATAATACCGATATAAACGTAAGACCCTAAACTGCTAAACTTCGCACAGCATTGAACTATAGATAATAAGTTGCTGACTACAGTCTCGCTTGTGAAATCCCTCTATGATTTTATTGTAGGTTATTTTAGGTGGAGGCAGGCAGTACATGTTTCCCAAGGAAACGGTTGATCCTGAATACTCCACAGTTATGGGGAGCCGACAGGCTCCAAAACAAACCTTGTTGATGTGTGGTTACGAAGCAGAAATGTAAGTCAAACATCTAAAAACAAATACTAAAAATGAAAGTTCTGTCACCATTTATTCACCCTCAT
>NW_015736963.1:0-359 GCF_001515625.1 Sinocyclocheilus rhinocerous
ACAGCCTAATTTTCATTTTTGGGTGAACTAACCCTTTAAAGTCTTTAGAGCCGTCTATAAGCTGCAAATGCTCTGCATACCCAAGCTATTTGAGAAAATAAGTTCAGGGACTAGCTAATTAATATTAACATTACTATAAATTGCCTTGTAATTTGATGTGTAACATAAGGCTTACATAATAAAATGCTGGGAATACGTATGTAACTATCCATACATTATTTATTTGCCAAATGTCCGTCATTTTCTGCAAATCTGTGCCAGTTACAGAGGGATTCGGGTGAGCAGATCTATGTGCTATGAATCGTCATTATTGTTCTGCATTCTCATTGGTTTGTATGCAGGTGATTTCATGCACAAAA
>NW_015736964.1:0-362 GCF_001515625.1 Sinocyclocheilus rhinocerous
ACAATAATCGTACCAACAAAATCTATAATCGTTGCATCCCTAACGCCGACAAAGCTCATTTCTTTAAAAACCAATCCTAAATACAGTAAACTCACTAAAGATGAGCGGACAGACGTACATATGATGTGACGAGCCGTTTGCACACCGAAGCGGCTACATGTTAAAGCTAAATCTGGACGCTCCGCCTTTGGGAGGG
Organism: Sinocyclocheilus rhinocerous; assembly: GCF_001515625.1. Classification (NCBI taxonomy): domain Eukaryota; kingdom Metazoa; phylum Chordata; class Actinopteri; order Cypriniformes; family Cyprinidae; genus Sinocyclocheilus; species Sinocyclocheilus rhinocerous. Next base: position 197 of record NW_015736964.1, read on the forward strand.
GCTCTGAGTGAGGGGCGGGGTTTGGGTTGAGGGTCAAAGGTCAGGGGTCAGCAGTGTCATCTCACCATCACTTCCTCTAGAGGTCGTCGAGCGAACGTCCAGCGATCCTTTCCTTCGGTCCTTATGTTTGCTGGACTGCTGAATATCTGACACACAACGACAACAA
>NW_015736965.1:0-362 GCF_001515625.1 Sinocyclocheilus rhinocerous
AAAATAGCCTCTAACAGTAGGAAGGTTATGGAAGCATTCTGTCATTGAGTTTCCATCAGATCCCTTACCTTTGCAAACAAAGTCTGGGATTCATGTGGAATCTGCAAACTGACACTTTTACTTATTATGTGTCAAAGGAAGATACACCGTTTATCAGAAGAGGTATCCTCTCTGTGGTCAATAGTCTCTATGATCCTCTGGGTTTATTAGCCCCTGTAACAGTACAAGGTAAGGCGTTAGTCAGAGAACTGGCCAATGATCAATGTGATTGGGATTCTCCCATACCAACTGAAAGAGAAGATCAATGGAGAACATGGCTTGATTCACTTCTGAAGCTTGAACAGATTCAGATTAAAAGGCCA
>NW_015736966.1:0-362 GCF_001515625.1 Sinocyclocheilus rhinocerous
ACAGTTACTTTTTATGGATTACATGATTACAAATTATTCACACAAAGGCAGTAAATGATTTATAATTTTTGATTCTCCTTTTTCTTTTAAAGTTTCCTTGCTAAAAAATTCTACTGTGTCATATCATTTAGCTTAATATTCACAATATTGAATGACCATGTAAATGTCATGTAAATTAATTTGCGATCCATGCATCTGAATTTGAGGACAAAAGCACTTCTCAGTCAGTTATACCATGCTAATATTATATATTATAACACATATCATATATAACACATTGACACATTCACAATTCTCTGAAGTCAGTTAATGGTCACATTGACATGCAGGCAATCAAATAAAATATTTAAAATGTAATTTAA
>NW_015736967.1:0-362 GCF_001515625.1 Sinocyclocheilus rhinocerous
ACATTTTGTATTACTACAAGCTTACATAAGTTCTTTATTTTTTCTTTCTTTATTTATTTATGTATTTTGTTTATCTTAAACTGGAAGTGGTAAGTGAAGACATTTTAGAGGGATTCTGCTCGTCAGAAGCCCTCATCACATGACATAAATACCAAATATATATGTTTTTGTTCCTGTTGTAGAGCAGAAGCCTCCCACACAGTGTCTGCCAAACGGGTCAACGATTGTCTGGTTAGCATGGCCCTGTTAGCTCACGCTGATAAATGCTTTAACCACACCATCTGGACCCAAAAAGCATCTTTCTCCATTCATGGCCTTTCAAAAGTAGCTGTCCATTCTGACAAGTAACATTACTGTATAGT
>NW_015736968.1:0-362 GCF_001515625.1 Sinocyclocheilus rhinocerous
TGTTTAAGTTTCATGATTTTAATTAATTAGACATGTTTTTTGATTTATAAAATTTAATTTAACCATTAGAACAATTAAAACGGGCCGTAAACCTAGGTGAAACACTGAATATGGTGTCTAAAACATAAGTCTCTTACTTAACTTCTTGTTTATTGAACTGTTGTAAAAAAAAAAAAAAAATCATGCTGATTTTTGGAGAGAGAAAAAAAATATCAAAATGATATAAATATATACATTTTCTGCCCCATATCTTGAATTTTGTTATCATTTAAAATGTATTTTAATAAACTGAATCATGCCGCGAAAGAACGCACTATAAACAATTACGATATTATCGCAGACGATATATATCGCACACCCCT
>NW_015736969.1:0-362 GCF_001515625.1 Sinocyclocheilus rhinocerous
ACCAGCATATCCCTAGGCGAGGGCAAGGAGTCAAGGACTGGTTCTACCCAACTGTTATTGATTGGATGAAGGCAGATTTCAATGTGAGCTTGCAGATGACTGGGTTTAAGTGGACTAAATGACCAGAGAAGTCATTTTACTGGAAGATCTGAAGTTGATATCTCCATTAATAATTATTGTACAAAAAAAAAAAAAATTTAAATGGGATGAACCATTCCCAGTAAGATAACATGCATTTAGAAAATAGGGTGAATTGTCCTTTTTATGCTGACTTTACTGTAAGCGACCCTTTGTTCCAGCTCTTTCCGACAAGACAAATTATTAATATTTATTGGCGATTACGCAAAGGCCACCAAGGTTTC
>NW_015736970.1:0-362 GCF_001515625.1 Sinocyclocheilus rhinocerous
ACCCCCCCCCCCGAAAAAATTCAGTGTATGCACTGGAGAGATAGCTGCTAGTTGCCTATAAAAATGCAAATATGAGTCAATGTGTTTGGCTGCGTGTACTGACACAGAAATGCAGGATTCTAATGAGACGAAAATGGCAAATGCGCAACACAATATGTTCTTATATGACATAGAAGAGCATCAAAGGTAACACTACCCTAACCACCATTTCAAAAACGCTTTAAATTATTCCTTAACTCAAGAGGTTGGGAATCCATTTAACTAAGTGTAATTATATGAAGTCACTGGTGCATCAAGCAAAGTGAAGCATTGATAGGCCTGTTCCAACAGAGCTGTCTAGGATGAGAAATGGCCCTGAATAA
>NW_015736971.1:0-362 GCF_001515625.1 Sinocyclocheilus rhinocerous
TTTTCCCCAGGCTCACAAATAATATACACTAATATACAGAAGCTTATTTCCACCACAGGATTTATAAAAAAAATTTTTTTTTTAAATGATGTTTTATCTCATAATTGCAAGAAGAAAAAAAACATCAGAATTGCAAGATATAAACCAACAATTCTGACTTTTTTTCTCACTGTTCTGAGTTTACATCTTGGAAAATCTATTTTTTTGTCTGCCATGGAATAAAAAAAATAAAAAGATAAATAATTAAAGGTCATTGCGACTATATCTCTCGACTTTTTTCTTAAATGTCAGATATAAATGAAGATTGCTAGAATAAGAGTCGCAATTACCATTTTTTCCCATGGTGGAAACAGTTTCCATAC
>NW_015736972.1:0-362 GCF_001515625.1 Sinocyclocheilus rhinocerous
ATTGTCCATACTGTGAACAGTATAATGGCTTTCAGGAGGTATTGACTTTATTTAGAAGATTTTTTTTTGTTCTATCTAAAGGTAAATGTTTTGAAAAGACAAAAAATATAACATTTTACATGTATTTATTTAAACACTACCTTCCAAAGTTTGGGGTTGGTAAGATTTTTTCAGTGTTTTTGAAAGATGTCTCTTATGCTGACCAAGAATGCATTTATTTGATCAAAAATACAGTAATATTGTAAAATTAAGTTTTAAAATTACTTGCATTATAAGTGTCTTTTTGTATGTGTGTGTGTGTGTGTTTTCTATTATAATTAAAAAATGTGTTGCTGATGCAGCTTTTGGATATGCTATAAATG
>NW_015736973.1:0-362 GCF_001515625.1 Sinocyclocheilus rhinocerous
ACTTGACATTGACTAAAAAAAAAAAAAACTGTTCTGGGGTGCGTTTCCTGATAACGTTGTCTCTTAGCGCGCTACGAAGACTCTTAACTTAAGGTATACATTTTCTAGGCGTGTTTCCCGAACTATATAGTAGGTTGCTTTCTTACTGCGATGTTACCTGGCGCTGTCCACTGCTGTGGTGCTGAACTGGTTGATGTCGAAAGCTCGAGAATGGATTATCCACTCTGTGCAGGGGCTGCTTCAGTGCGTTATGTGAGAAAGCGGTGCTCTTGATAAAATAAGTGATGTTTTTAAATAAAGACATGGAACTCTTTCCTGTTAGAACGCAACAAACTTGCTGAAACTTTTACTTTCGCTTTGCA
>NW_015736974.1:0-362 GCF_001515625.1 Sinocyclocheilus rhinocerous
CATGTTTGTTAGTGTACTCCTAAAACTTGGCCAAAAGTATACATTAAAATTTACAGTCTTGGTCCTGTAGGAAACCAAAAAATACAACAAAAATACTGATGACCTATCCAGCGCTTAAAAGGCATATCCAAATATTTGTTCTCTCACTTGCCTCTGATGAGCAAATCAAGTGACAAATCATGGTTAACTTACAAAGGGACAAACTCTTTGATATGTCCAACCCCAGCTTGCTGTTTCATTTGGAAATACATCAACAGGAAAAACAATGAGCTTGTTAAGCAATTTCAGTTGATTGAAAGCAATAATAAACTATGCAGTAGTGTTAATGGATGCATTTTCTTTCTCAGGATGAGCACTTACAA
>NW_015736975.1:0-362 GCF_001515625.1 Sinocyclocheilus rhinocerous
AAAAAAAAAGACAAACACTTCCTGTATCTTTTGTTGCCATTCTTATTGTTCAGCTAAAAGCCATTTTGTGCCATTTATCCAATTAAATTGCATTTTATTTTGGTGTGAATTAGACAGATGTCAACATGGACAGGTTGCGTGACACCCTCATTCTCACACATCAGACAAATCTGAGCGAAATTCCCCACTGATTTTGAGCACCTCTCAACGCAGAGACCCAGTATAGTGTTTGATTACTCCGAGGGACCGGTAAACACCGACGGCTTTACCCACAATCCACCCTGATGCTAAGTCAAAACAGAGCGCAGAGGAAATCACATCCTCCCGTACTGTGTCACACCAGGGCAGAAACTACATTAGCA
>NW_015736976.1:0-361 GCF_001515625.1 Sinocyclocheilus rhinocerous
TATATATATATATATATATATATATAAGGAATACATTTTCATTATTTTTGCTTTTTTTCTATATCAATATGGTACGTTTAATGATAAGTATAAAACAAGTTTCATTATAAGTAATCTAAAATGCAGTGAGAATACATGATATAAAATTAGTAACCTAGAATACGTTACTAACTACAGTTTTCATTATGTAATCTGTAATCAGTAATGGACTACAATTTGGTTTTATTTACAATCTACCCAGCACTGCCTATCAGTGGATGGTGGCAGGTCACATGACTCATCAGTAGCGGCTCCTGTCAGTCAGCTGAAGATTGAACCCATATTCCTTTTAGAAAACAGATCCATCAGTGAGAACATGAAG
>NW_015736977.1:0-360 GCF_001515625.1 Sinocyclocheilus rhinocerous
TGAGTGTGTGCACGTGTGTGTGTGTGTGTGTGTGTGTGAGAGAGGCTGACGCAGATAAATGGGTCATTCCTATACTGCAGAAACTCTGTAACAAACTCTGTAATGTTTGAAAACATGAATATCAATAAGTATTTCTACAATAGCATATAGCAGATGCTCAGAAATAAAAGAACAGTTAGTTTACAACTTGAAGTTCATTTTCATATTTCACATCTTTTGAAATGTTGATATTATTAAACTGATCTGTGACCAAAGATGAAAGTTTTAGAGTGAAACAAACCAACTAACATCACAAAATTAACTAAATCCATTGATCCAGCTAACAAAAATATGTTCTAAGAACGTTTTGCTAACGTTCCC
>NW_015736978.1:0-362 GCF_001515625.1 Sinocyclocheilus rhinocerous
ATTAAGATGGCCAATGAAATCCAATAAGGCGGGCTTTACTGTTCACAGAAGCCAATCATGAATTACAACACAATACTTCAGTTTTAATGGTGAAAGAGTGTGAAATGTAAATAGCTAACTAACATTTATATAACTCTTTATGATAGAAATGTTAAACGGCTAACAATAACATTCAACTACTTGACTTTTTGTGAAATTTTGCCATTTCAAAAATATATTTCACTGTAATTGAAAATATAGGCTATCATCATCTACACAACTGATGCAATTAATAACTAAATGTGATGAAACATGAACTGAGTAATCCACTATTTTGCAGAAGGGGGTCAAAATGACAATTTTCACCCGAGATTTGGAGCCAA
>NW_015736979.1:0-362 GCF_001515625.1 Sinocyclocheilus rhinocerous
ATAGGAGGGAGAAAACACAACAAACAGTCCACTGGGGTGTGACAGTTCGCCCCCTCCCGGAAGGCGCGACCTCGAGCCGTGGAGAAAAAGGGAGGGACGGAGGGGGACTTAGGAGGAGGACAAAGGCATGGATGTGGCATGGTAATAGGGGATGGCAAAGGGCTGGCAGGAAAACTGTACAGGTGGAGGTTTGGGCAAAGGATGGAGTCCCGGGAGGAGGACGACCCACAGAGTCCATGGTGGTGATGACAGAGGGAGGAGCCATTTAGGAGGCAGGAGGGAACCAGAGCAGGAGGAGGAGCCAGGTGGGACCCAGACCACAGCCATGATGGCGGCCCACGGTGGAGCCGATGGAGGGAGGA
>NW_015736980.1:0-362 GCF_001515625.1 Sinocyclocheilus rhinocerous
TAATAATAATGTATCAGCGTTATTTTAGTAGCAATGCTATACTACTCACATAACTATACTATTCACATTTTATATAATATATTATCAAATTTTTGGATTATATTTTATTTTTATATTTTCATTTTTTATGTAGCTTTTAGTTATGGTTTATTTAGCTTTAATTATTTTAGTGCTTAAACTAAATGAAAATGAGAAATGTTGGCAATTAGCTGAAATAAAATGTTTTTTATATTTTATTTTATTTTCAAGTAAAGAATTTTTTTTAATGGTTTTAGTTAGTTTAGTAGTAGTAGTGTAGTTACCTTATACATACATACTGTATATACAGTCAAACCAAAAATTATTCAGACACCAGATATAAT
>NW_015736981.1:0-362 GCF_001515625.1 Sinocyclocheilus rhinocerous
ATCAGAGAGACGGCTCACCTTACACTTCAGTCTCACACAGCACTCAGGTGTGACTTCATAACCCAGATACTCCACGAAGTGTGGACCTTACGGAGCATGAACGGCACGATTAATGTACAAACACAGTGGGTATACAGTATTTTTTAAATAATACTGCACATATAATCATACCTTGCTTTCTAATCCATTCTTTTTTCTGGAACTCTGATTGCTTCTGTAACTGTTTGAACACTGAAGGAAATGAGATGGTGTTATTGGTACACACTCTATACATGAGATGCATATATGTATATGGACTTTCAGATGTACCATCTCCAATCAGCACTAGACTGGACTGGTTAGTGGCTTTGCCGTCTTGAAGC
>NW_015736982.1:0-362 GCF_001515625.1 Sinocyclocheilus rhinocerous
TGTGTGTGTGTGTGTGTGTGTGTGCATCAGGAATAGTTAAATGTGTCAGTTAGTTCAAACGGTATACTGCTCGCTCTCACTTCACTATTTTGAACTGCTGACAGTCACTCTCACTGGATGCAAATCTTTACCTGCCAAAAGCAATGAAATGTGTGCGTGTGTGTGTCACAGCGTGTCTTAAGTATTCAAAGCATTTACCAGTTGACTCATACCGAATCACAAATTGCGCTTTTCTCCTTTTATGGTGAAAAAAAAATAGGTACATGTTTTTGCAGAGATTATTGAGGCATGTGAAAATGTCAGAAATTTTCATTAGGGCCTGAAAAGTGTGTGTGAGAGAGGTCTTCTGTCTATTTATGACA
>NW_015736983.1:0-362 GCF_001515625.1 Sinocyclocheilus rhinocerous
ATATTTTTATATAATACTTTATATTTAATTTCAGCTTTATTTCAAATAACAAATTTAGTTTTAGTTAACAATTACAGCACTGGTATTTTAGTATCACTGATATACTGATATAGTTTTTGTTAATATTTTGAATTAGATTTTGTTAGTATTTTCTGTTTTCACTTTAATTTCCTTTAAAGTTTTAGTAATTTTGTTGTGTGTTTTTGTCATTTAGATTAGTTTTTGTTTATTTAATATATCTATATAGTATTTATTTATTATATTTCTATTATAACATATAGAATATATAGTTTTTAATAATGTTTTATTTGTTGTTGATATATATATATACACAGTATCTCACAGAAGTGAGTACACCCCTC
>NW_015736984.1:0-362 GCF_001515625.1 Sinocyclocheilus rhinocerous
TGTATATATGTGTGTAATATGTTAATTTGTAATTAGTTCAGTTAATTTGTATTTAGTGTACATGTTACTTAAATTATTTTTTTTATATATACACATTTGTTTATTTATTAATTATTTATAAAGCAATACTTAAAAAAAAAACTTAATTACAGGTTCCTAATAATCGCCAGTTGCATGCATTGTCCTATGGAGAAGGAATTGAACTTGATCCTCTGCCACTAAAAGAAATAAGGTGAGTTTATTTATTTATTTATTTATTTTTTTACTGTGACTCTTATCACATGATTTTGGGATTTGTGTGATTTGCTCTGATTTGCTCTTACAGATACACGTCGTCAGTGCGTTATGATTCAGATCGGCAC
>NW_015736985.1:0-362 GCF_001515625.1 Sinocyclocheilus rhinocerous
GCTTTCCTACTATCAGATCAGCCGCCGAGGCACTAGCGAGGGCTGCATTGGCCCCGGGCTCCCCGAGGGCGAACCCGCTAGCGATGGACAGATGCAGCTAATCACCAGCCTCTGAGCCAAGAATGCACGCTTTCCTTCGTTTTCTTCTTTTGCTTCTCCCATCCACAGACGACAGCAAGTCAACGGCACAATTAATTGTTTTTTAGTAACAGAACTCTGGTCAAACTCTTCTGTCGTACTGATCGAACTGCTCGAAGTGAGCAGAAAGCGTCAAGACTGGCATCATCTATGTCTGCCAAAAGCTTTGTACAGTATATAAAAAAGAAACATGCCAATGTCTGATTTTTGTAGGACTTTGAAAA
>NW_015736986.1:0-362 GCF_001515625.1 Sinocyclocheilus rhinocerous
AAGTACTTGTCCAAAAAGCTACTTGAGTAAGAGTAAAAGAGTAGCTAATTTAAAAGTACTCACGAGTAGTGAGTACGAGCTGTGGATTCTACCTCCTTATAATAAATACTCTACACTGCAATTTAAACATTTAGTAAACATTGTACATATACTTTAATTCAAATTATATTTGTGCTTGTTTAAGAATATTTAAGAATATCTATCATTCAACATTTTTAATTTTGACTGCCAACTGTTTAAAATATACATCAAACCAACAGGAAAAACCATGGTTAATTTTCTTAAGTTGTAAAAGTAAGTAAACCAGCTTACATAACGCTTCACAGTTACAGTAATTGTGTATTTCGTCAGCTTATTTAGGC
>NW_015736987.1:0-362 GCF_001515625.1 Sinocyclocheilus rhinocerous
TGTGTATGTATTAGCTTTCAGGGGGTAAACTCACTGGCTAAGATTAGATTAGGGCTCAAATTCTTATGTAGAACACTGCGTTCCATTTCAATTCACGGGCCTCCGATTTGAGTATCATTGATTGCTAAATACTTTTCTAAATACACAGTTTACACAATACTTTCTTCAATCACCGGCAGTTGTGCACTTCTACAACTGAAAATGTCTCGCACATGAAAAGCAATTTTTTTCCTCATAAAAATACAGTAATAAAAACAGTAATGGCAGTGCTTTAATGTCACTTTGGGCTCAAGCATTTTCGAGTGTGTGTTTGTGTGTGTGTGTGTGTGTGCGTGCGCGCGCGCGCGCGTAGTCTGCTTAAT
>NW_015736988.1:0-362 GCF_001515625.1 Sinocyclocheilus rhinocerous
ATTTTAGTGCAATTTCACATGTGTGTCCAAGTAAAACAGGACAATCAATAAGAAAAAACATGGGCCAGGATTTGATTTAATCAATCAAAAATCGATTGGACAGTGAAGTGGGCGTGGCAAATGACATCACGTGGCTGGAGGGGAGGAGTTAAAAGTATAAGAGGGATTCATGAAGAAAATTGTGGCAGAAGTGGAGCAAGTTACATTACATTTTGATAAAATACTTTTTTGTTTGGAATAATGTGCACTAATGCATAAAAGCTTGTTTCTTGCAACTTTTTATCTCACAATTCTGATTTTTTTTTTTTTTATAGAAATTGTGAGATTAAGTACCAATTTTAATTATGCTCTCATGTTGCCTT
>NW_015736989.1:0-362 GCF_001515625.1 Sinocyclocheilus rhinocerous
ATTTTCTCAGAATTTTGACTTTTTTTCTTAGAATTCTGAGTTTACGTCTAGCAATTTTTACTTTTTTGGAATTCTGAGTTTACATCTTGCAGTTCTGACATTTTCCCCTCTAAATTCCAAAATAACAAGTTTGACTTTTTTTATTGGAATTCTGAGTTTACTTGTAATTTTGACTTTTTCCATTTACAAATCAAGTTACAAGTTTACGTCACGATTTTTACTTTATTTTATTTTTTTTTGAGTTTACATTTTGCAATTCTGACTTTATTTCTTTGGAATTTTTTACTTTTTGTAAGAATTCTGAGTTTACATCTAACAGTTTTGTGTTTATTTTCTCAGAATTTTGACTTTTTTTCTTAGAA
>NW_015736990.1:0-362 GCF_001515625.1 Sinocyclocheilus rhinocerous
TACTAGTTCGGCTAAAGGAACAACCACACAAACCACCTCTTCCGAGTGTATTTCTTACAAATGCCAGATCACTCGCTAATAAAAGGGACGAATTACAACTGCAAATCGCTATGAACAACATCATTAAGGACTGCTGCATTATTTTGATAACAGAGACGTGGCTGAACCCACGCATACCTGACGCCGCTATGGAGTTAGCTGGACGGACAGCATTTCGCTGGGACAGAAACAAAGATTCCGGTAAGACCAAGGGCGGTGGGCTCTGCATCTATATAAACGACGACTGGTGCACCAATGCCAACATCATAGGTAGTCATTGTTCTCCCGATTTGGAGTACTTAACTGTTAAATGCAGGCCCTTC
>NW_015736991.1:0-361 GCF_001515625.1 Sinocyclocheilus rhinocerous
CAGATCTTTGCAATAAGTGTAAATAGTAATTAGATGCTATTTATAGGCTACTTATAAACAGATGGCGAATCAGCATCATCAACTTCATCTTTGTAGCCGACACTGACTCAGAAAACAGTTTAGTAATAAGTAAATAATATGTTCTAGCTATTTTTCCCCTAGACATTCATTGTCATTTATTTTTGCCAGCAAGCTTTATGCGTCCGCTTGAGTGTGGTATGGGCTATAGCCTATAAAAGGCTCATTTGTTTAATATATTATAGTTTAAGTTAATTTAATAATTAATTTAATATAAACGTAAATGGCTTAAATGAGTGACTATAATAGCCCTTTAATAATAATAATAATAATAATAATAATA
>NW_015736992.1:0-361 GCF_001515625.1 Sinocyclocheilus rhinocerous
AATTGACCCTTATGACTGGTTTTGTGGTCCAGGGTCACATGTGGTGTTATTGGAGTAATTTTTAATCTAATATTGCTCATATGGGGCTTAACTGGAGTCCTGCTGGTGTTTGTAATCAGTGTGAGGTGTAACGCTGCTCTTTCTCTCTGTGTTTCAGGCCAAAACGCTGAGAAAACAGATCCAACAGACGTTTAAGCAGTTCGCCAACCTGAACGACGAGCAGAGCATACTGAAGTTTTTTGAGATCCTGGCCCCCGTCTACAGATTCGACAAAGAGTGCTTTCGATGTGCTCTGGGGGTAAGTCAGGTCACCGCTGCTGTGGGGAATCACTGGACTTTAGTGCCCCCTGGTGGTCTTTTA
>NW_015736993.1:0-362 GCF_001515625.1 Sinocyclocheilus rhinocerous
GGAAAGTAATGCGTTACTTTACTTTTGCGTTACTTTTTCTCATCTAGGCTGGTCTTGCTTGTATTTTTTTAATATAAAAAGTTATATTTTTGGCATACGTAAAAGTCATTTCACACAAAAAGCCTCAGGCTGAATGTAAATTCAAAGATTAACATAATTAATGATTGCCGGTTTGCGTCATATTCTGTTTGCAATTTAGTTTGTATTCATTTTGAGGAATACTAAATATGTTTTTGTGCAAGTGAGATGAGTAAATGCATGCTCATATTTAGTCTAGAACTACAGTAACCATCGTATTTACAAATTGCACACAACGCCTCTGCACTTACTACAGATTTTTCTCAACATGGAGACAGGAGAGC
>NW_015736994.1:0-362 GCF_001515625.1 Sinocyclocheilus rhinocerous
AACATCCAGCCTGCTTCTCACCAAGATGTGACCACTTCTGTTGACAACTCACTGTCCCTTGCTGCACCTAGGCTCGTGAACATCATTGGAAAAAGATGCCTGGTCCGTTGTCAACTCAATGACATCACAGTTGAAGCCTTATGGGACACAGGAGCCCAAGCCAGTATTATTAATGCAGACTGGAGAAAGCGATACTTACCACACACCACTGTCAGACCTATTGAGGAGCTCCTGGGGCCGGGAACGCTCACCGGATTAGCTGCAAATCAAACCGAGATCCCCTTTGATGGCTGGGTAGAAGTGAGTTTCCGATTGAGTGATGTTGGAGGCACAGAAGGGACTTTGCAAGTACCCATGCTGGT
>NW_015736995.1:0-362 GCF_001515625.1 Sinocyclocheilus rhinocerous
ATGACTGAGCATAACCATGCTTAACTGATAAAGCTGATATGTCAGTTTAATACAGACATCACTGAAAATAGTCATACAAATAATCACAATAATCATAGTAAGTCAATTGGTGTAACCATTCTGATGGATTCTGTTCAGTGAAGGAATTGTCAGACTGATTCAAACCAGTTACTTGGCTAATAATAGTAATTTGTTTGTGAATCTGACTCTGGTCGTGCTGTACGTTTTTGATTCACTAAAAAGAATCGGCTCATAAGAGTCACTTGGGCGTGAATCATACTACATGTGCACTGTATTTTTTTGATTCACTAAAAATATTTGGCTCATAAGAGTCATTTGTTCATGAATCGGACTACTTATGA
>NW_015736996.1:0-362 GCF_001515625.1 Sinocyclocheilus rhinocerous
ATCAAAAGTGACTAAAGTAAATACTAAATCTTTTTCAAATGTATTCTTTTCTTTTGAGCTTTCGGTTCATCAAAGAATTCTGAAAAACGTATCAGTTTTTACAAAAATATTGATCAGCATAACTGTTTTCATCATTGATTATAATAAGCATATTAGAATGATTTCTGAAGAGTCATGTGACACTGAAAATGTAGGCCTAGCTTTGCCATCGCAGGAATAAATAGCATTTCAAAATGTAGTTAAAAGATATTTTAAAACATTTTAAATTGTAATATTTCATATTGTTAATGTTTTTACCGTATTTTTGATCAAATCATTGCAGCCTTTGTAAGCAAAAATAGATAGATAGATAGATAGATAGA
>NW_015736997.1:0-362 GCF_001515625.1 Sinocyclocheilus rhinocerous
ATTGCTAGTAAATTTCACAAATAATTGCAAAGAAACAGCAAGTAAAACATTGAATTAAATGTGAAATTTTGAAGTAGAAAGACGGAAATAGTATTTTCTTGCTAAATGTACTGTAATCTACGAAAAAACTTTTTTTTTTACAATGCACAAGAAACTATCACGAAAAATTTGGAAACACACATATATCTACACAAGAATTTGTTCTTAACCTCATTGTAATCTTAATGAATTTGAAGCAATTTAAATGAGCAACCGCACACAACACTTTAAATTAAACATAACATTTTGAAATAGAAAGACTGAAATAGTACTTTTTGTTTCGGAAAATGTACTCCAATAATGTTTTATTCAACTTTGAAAAA
>NW_015736998.1:0-362 GCF_001515625.1 Sinocyclocheilus rhinocerous
ATGATGCTGAATGACGCGGAAGTGCAGATGAGATGGGAGAAAATAACTCGTATCTGGTTCTGTTCCACACACATAATGCGTCTTCAGAGGACTTGGAATATAGTGCATGAGTCATATAAACTATATTTATGATACTTATAAAACATTTCTCCCCTGGCTCTGGTCCCCATTCATTTTGTATGGAAAAAACAGGGTGAACATTCTCAAGAGCCACCTGACTGAAAAACACTGCTTCATTCATACCTTTATGGACAGAGTTAACAGCCCAAATCAATCCACAATATACAGAAAGCATACTGAAAAACAATAGCAAATGTTTACAGACCAAGTACAGTACCAAAAACACTGCATCGTTCAGAAAA
>NW_015736999.1:0-362 GCF_001515625.1 Sinocyclocheilus rhinocerous
ATTCAAGACACAATCTATGAAAACAAGTCTCAATGCAGTGCTGATGATACAAAAATGTAAAAACTACACTTTCAACTTATGGAGCCACTATAAGAGGAAAAAACTGTATTTCAGCTGTATTTCTCACAAATAAAAGTTGTGTTTTATTGCAAAAGTACTCTAAGTTTTTAGAGGGAACACAAAAGTTATTAGAGTGAATGCAAAAGCATGGAAATATAATTTTTCCATCACTATGTGGCTTTGGGGTTCCATATAAACTGGTTTCACATTCAGAAATTCTACAGTCAATTCTATCATCAGTGTACATGTATCAACATTGATAGGATTCTCAGAAATGTCTCTTTAATTTCTCTGCGCCTGAG
>NW_015737000.1:0-362 GCF_001515625.1 Sinocyclocheilus rhinocerous
AGAGCTCAGGTATCTCCCAAAATGCTGCAATAAGCAATCAGAAAAGGAGAAAAATATAATTGAGTACTCGAACTTGACAGCAATTATCGATCATGAAAATTATAAATGCAGTACTCTAGTACTCATGCAACTCCTTATTAAACACACAACCACACATTATTAAGGTATGATGTATACTGCATTGATGTATAATGTAAATGCAATAAACATTTTAATCAGATATTTTGTCAAGTCTTGTTATTTCTGGATTTTCTTTATATTTTCTAAATTAATTTATGAACAAACCTATTAAAGAAAATGTATAGTATGATAAATGTAAGGATATTGTTCTTTGCAGAACCTTTAAAAAGGTTTCTTTGTAG
>NW_015737001.1:0-362 GCF_001515625.1 Sinocyclocheilus rhinocerous
AGAGTAGGGCAGGCGAAGCAGGCAGCTTTAAACCACGTTCAGCAGTATCAGAGTGCTGAGACACGCAGTGCTTGAATTATTGATACTCCCATTAAAGCAGGGCTTCTCAAGAACCTTGCTTGCTTTCGCTTTCACACAAACACACTCCCACAGCACCATTAGAAATGGACTCCGGATGCATAGCGCCATTTAGAGATCTGCATTCTCTCGCTCAGATCGCTTATTCTCTGAGGAATAAGAAAGTGGGACTCTGGGGTATGGATGTACCTTGTGCAGGCTGTTGTGGGACGTTGCTGGAGCCATACAAGGAGAGAATGGAGTCCTTGGAGAGAGGTTTCTTGGCCGAGTCCTCTGCTTTGCTG
>NW_015737002.1:0-362 GCF_001515625.1 Sinocyclocheilus rhinocerous
AGCCAATGCCAAACCCTCTCCTCAAAAGCTGCATTGATGGGATGCACAGGAGTCAGGAGCAGGAATAATCTACTAACTAAACCACAACCATCCAGACTCACAGTGGAGGCCAGAAACGTCACAGACTCCAATATAAACTGTGATCATACAGACAGTTCACAAGCACAGTCTTTGCATCTGTTTCAGACTCTGAAACCAGACCGGATTCCTGTAAATCAGGACTGACGCAGAGCCGTTCTGCTAAAAGGAAGCATGACTCCAGTTTTCCGTCCACCAGCGCGGATCCTGATCGCTCTATTTTGAGGAAAGCGCATGAAACTCCTTCAGGTTTGTGTGGAAGCTGCCACAGAATAATAACATAA
>NW_015737003.1:0-362 GCF_001515625.1 Sinocyclocheilus rhinocerous
TCTAAATGGAAAATGTTAGCCATCACTCAAACTGTGCATTTGTACTGAACCGTTGCATTTCTTGATTTTGTATGTTTCATAAGTGTGAAGCTGTTTGCATTTAATAAGAAAATGAGTATGTAATTGGTCAGCATGGGAAACTGATCAATTGTTGTCTAACGCTGTGGTTTGCTTAATTTTGTCTGTGAAGAATGCTGTGGTGTGTGGCATAAAATCTGCCTCCAGAAATCCTCAGAAGACTGGGATATATCAGATGTAAGTGTACATTGAAGTATAATATGCTTAATATCAATATGATGGCTCTTAGCAGTTTGTTTTTGACATCCATCCTTCCCATGTGTATTTCTGTTACTTAAAGTATG
>NW_015737004.1:0-362 GCF_001515625.1 Sinocyclocheilus rhinocerous
AGCTAACAGTGTGATTCTATAGCAAGCATGTACATAGTACAAATACATGGTACACAAATATTGGTTAAAATAGACCATTTTTAATGAGATTGAACTTTTTATCTTTGCAATATTTTTCAGTATTAAATCAAATGTAACTATAGCCAGCTTTTTTCTTGATTTGGTTGTTTGGAAAGCTCTATATAAACAGATCTATGCTAACAGTGTGTTATTCATAATAATATTTGTTAAAATAGTCCATTTTGAATGAGATTGAACATGTTATTGGCATTTTTCAATATTCGGCTCACGATTGATTTCAGCTGTTTGACATTAGAATGTAGCTTAGGGTGACCATACGTGCCATTTTCCCAGGACGCGTC
>NW_015737005.1:0-362 GCF_001515625.1 Sinocyclocheilus rhinocerous
AATCTGTTTTTGAACGAATCATTTGAGTCAATGATTCAATGATCCAGTTGTTAAGACAGTCACTTGCTTTGTTGCTAAATGAATCAGCTGTTTTGAATGAGTCGTTTGAATGAATGATTCAATGAATCACTTATTAAGACAGGGACTTGCCGCCATCTACTGGCGGTTTTAGTGTCATATTTAAACCAGCCAAGGTATCAGTACAATGTTGTTTAATTATCGCTATCAAAAAAATAAAATCCCCCAAAATATCAAGATACTATTTTTTGGCAATATTGCACACCCCTAGTTGGCATTGCCTTATGTGAAATGTTTACATGCTGCCTTTCAATTTAGCCAAAACTAGGTGTTTTACAAAGCAG
>NW_015737006.1:0-362 GCF_001515625.1 Sinocyclocheilus rhinocerous
CTGCCTGGGCACTTTCATGAAGCACTTGTTCAGGGACAAGTTATGCCGGATTGAATTCTAAAAGAAAAAGAGAAAAATCGGTTTATTTAACAGTTAAGAATATAGGGATAGCAGGTTTTTAATATTTATATTTAAATTGAAACAAATTATTATGCAAATTTAATTGAGCTGTTTGAATACAGAGCCAACATGTTGGTTAGAGTGTAGAATATAAATGCAATAACTTCTAGTGACAGAAGACGACAGCATGCATAAAGGTCCCTATAAAATCCCGCTGTGCAACAGGTAGAGGTGTCCTATTTCATTGGCTCACTGTCTGTGTGACAGAGACAAATGGGGGAGGGGAATGTTGCGTGTACAGG
>NW_015737007.1:0-362 GCF_001515625.1 Sinocyclocheilus rhinocerous
CGAAACGTGGCAGAGAGTATTTTAATATTCAGCTCACAATACAGATGTCTCCATGGCTACTGTAGGAAGAACTCTAGGACTTCAGCGCATGCTTATCAGCTAGTGGAGAACTCACTTTACAACACACACTTCACAAGCACGTATTTAGAGTGATATAAACATTAACCAGAGAGACTAAACACATATGTACTTAGCCAGTAAATCAACTGAAAAGTATCAACATGCAAAGTTTTAACAAGGGCGCAGAAATTATCTGAAAAATAGGGAATAATCATGGCTCATGATTATTAATTAGGTGATGTAACATTAGTACAGTAGTAGTCATTGCAGAAAATTAGGTTAACATTTTCTTTTTACCATAA
>NW_015737008.1:0-362 GCF_001515625.1 Sinocyclocheilus rhinocerous
CTTTTTAAAAACACTTATTTTATCTCACACAGAATATTCTTATCCGTTTTAATTATTGTAACATCTTCCGATAAGGGTGAGCGTTACAATGTGGTGCTATGCTAAAACTGTGTTGATACGATCTGGTCATGGTTATCATAACATATGTGTGCCACAAACGACCTAAAAAGTG
Source organism: Sinocyclocheilus rhinocerous (assembly GCF_001515625.1). Lineage (NCBI taxonomy): Eukaryota > Metazoa > Chordata > Actinopteri > Cypriniformes > Cyprinidae > Sinocyclocheilus > Sinocyclocheilus rhinocerous. The sequence goes on from NW_015737008.1 coordinate 173, forward strand.
AAACCAAAACATTATGATCGCCATCTGGTGCATGGGATGTGAGCATAACTATATAATCAAATTACACTTCAAATAAAATTTTCCCAAAGATGGTGTCCATCATTTTAGGTAGTTCTTGTTAAATTAATGTATGTTCAAGTGTTAGTTTTTTCTAAAGATCTGAAGATGATCTGATTTGATTTTCGTGAAA
>NW_015737009.1:0-362 GCF_001515625.1 Sinocyclocheilus rhinocerous
CTGATGAAGAAACAATCTCATCTACATCTTGGATGGCCTGAGGGTTTGTGCATTATGTGTGTAATTTTCAGTCTCTTGAAGAGCTTTTTTTTTTCTTGGATGTGCATGTAATAAGTTTTGATCTGAAATAATAATGTAGAAATGACTCACATATTGTGGTCGTGGGTGATGGCAGTCACACACGAGACTCTGAGGCTCTCTGCTGACCTCTTTGGTGGTCCTGAAAACCAAAACAGGCACAGAGAGTCCCAAAGCGAGCACCCAGAGTCCTGCCAGCACCTGCGTGAGCGTCCTGCGATTCATCAGCGCACCGACACGCTTCGGCCACACTATCGCCACCAGCCTGTGGAGACTCATCAGCA
>NW_015737010.1:0-362 GCF_001515625.1 Sinocyclocheilus rhinocerous
AGGTCTGCAAAAAGTCCAAGACAGCTTGTTTCCATGGTCACTTCTAAAGAACTGTCATTTCCACACAGTCTTTAAGAACCTTATTGAACCTTTCCACGGCCCCATTAGATGCAGGATGTTACACGGACGTCTTGATGTGTGTGATATTCCATTCATCCCAAAAAGCAGTAAAGACTAAAGAGGTAAGTTGCGGTCCATTATCAGTTTCCAGACATTCTGGGTTTCCATGTTTGCTGAAAACAGAATTTAGGAATCCAATAACTACTGATCGTAATGGAAGGCATAAACACCACCACAGGCCATTTTGAGTAATAATATGTCAGCGTAATAGCGTATCTACAGTCATAAACAGCTGTCGCAAA
>NW_015737011.1:0-362 GCF_001515625.1 Sinocyclocheilus rhinocerous
AGGAGCAGGTGACCAATGCCATGGACAAGCTGTTTGTGAACTTTGGTTTGGAAATCTTAAAGAAGGTTCCTGGCCGGGTCTCCACTGAAGTCGATGCGAGGTAAGAGTCTACATGATCTGCACTAGTGATGCCAGTAATCAGAGGAGCTCTGAGCAACGATATCATGTTTCTTATCAAAACACCTGACTCACCCTTGCAGTATAATTATTCAACATATTTCAGCTGGGGAAGCGGTGTTATTAATATTAATTATGACATTGTTAAATTAGCAAACTACATAACAGATCCCATGAGTGCAGCTGATGATGCTTTAAAGTGACTCTTGAGCAGTGTTGGGCAGTAACGCATTACTTAGTAACGC
>NW_015737012.1:0-362 GCF_001515625.1 Sinocyclocheilus rhinocerous
TCTACTTTCACCTTCAACAGTCTTACAGGATTAGTATCGACAGAACATTCATCAAAGGATTAAACCGATTAGGAAATAGATGTACAGAAGTATACTGAGTGTGTGAAGTGTGTTTCTCTTGTTATTTGACACTTAGATGTTTCAATTCTGTCTCGTAGTGAAATTCCCAAAGATCCTTTCTTTGATTTACCAGAAGTTCCAGCTTTCAGCTGTGGTTTTCACGTCCGTGCTTGATTACAACACACTTACATTTTGTTAGTAGCCTATTTCTGACTATAATAAAACACTTGTCAAGTCTTGTCAGTGTTCTCAGCAGGACATTCTATTGCTTTAGCCCCACCCACAGTGAAATCTCATTGGTC
>NW_015737013.1:0-362 GCF_001515625.1 Sinocyclocheilus rhinocerous
CAATGGCAGAGGATGACAGGATGACATCATTACTGGAAACACCTTCACACAAACACAAAACACACACTCGTCAGTCATTGCAAACACATGAGAGACTGATGTCCAGCTGTAATCATCATATTCATGACCTGAATCACATACATGAGAAATAACAACATAGTATTCATCAAAATGCTACATTCATGCTAAATGCTACAAGTTCAAATTGAAATGACTTGAAAATGTTCAAATAAATAGTTCATACATCAGAGTTGTTTTACGTTTTTCAGTGTGGGTAACTGGTTCAAGCACTAATGGCATCCCATCCCACATAAAAGAAAACAAAACGTGTGTGTGTGTGTGTGTGTGCGCATGTGAGTGTG
>NW_015737014.1:0-362 GCF_001515625.1 Sinocyclocheilus rhinocerous
TGTAATCTGCAAGAAGCTGCGAGGGAAGACAGAACATCAGCAGATGTCTGACTTGCCAGCAGAACGGCTGACGGTAGCTCCACCCTTCACATATGTGGGTGTTGATGTTTTCGGACCATGGGAAGTGACTGCCCGTAAGACCAGAGGAGGTCAAGCTAATTACAAGAGGTGGGCAGTTATGTTTTCATGTATGTGCACAAGAGCTGTCCACATCGAAGTAATTGAAGCAATGAGCTCTAGTAGTTTCATCAATGCCCTAAGGAGATTTTTTGCTATCAGAGGGCCAGCTAAACAACTACATTCAGATCGTGGCACAAATTTCGTTGGAGCTTCTCGAGAACTCAAAATGGATGAATCTAGTG
>NW_015737015.1:0-362 GCF_001515625.1 Sinocyclocheilus rhinocerous
CACTCATTAAACCCAACGGCTCTTTTCAGAGCCACACACACTTTCATAAGAGAGCGTGCCTTTCAATGTGCTCTGGTTTTAATATGTTCTGTAACTACTAAATAAAAACATTAAATATAAAGATATTAAAGTTGTGAACAGTTAAAATGTGCGAGTCGACACATGGTCCGCTCAGTTTGTCCTAAACTCAAACCAGTAACAAGTCTCTCATAAACACTTGAAATTGCAAGTGGTTTTAGGGGGTCTTTGAGCAGTTTAAATTAGTTTTAGGTCGTCGATTTGATCGTAAATATAGTCTTCATACAGTTGATGAGTCTAGTTCTTCCATAAGTTTCTTTAATGTGTGTAAAAAGACGCATTAA
>NW_015737016.1:0-362 GCF_001515625.1 Sinocyclocheilus rhinocerous
CATAATAATAAAATAAAAAGAAATATTAACAAAACTATAAGTAAAAGACTAGAAAGCACCAAACAAAATAAAAGACTACTAGAGATAAGGACTACTAGAGAAACACATAAAAAATAAAACTAAAGGAGAAGACTTGAAAATTGCTAAATTAAAATAAATGAAGAGCAAACTTTCACAGGAAAATACTCAGGGATTAACGAGGACTAAACTTGACTAGAATGGTTAGCACAACACACACATTCACTCACAAGTCACAACAAACCAGCAAATACAAGAGGGCAGAGAGAGCAATAAATAGAGAGGAAAGCATACGAGGACCAGGGGTGTATTCCAGAAAGGAGGTTCAACAAACTCGGAGTTAA
>NW_015737017.1:0-362 GCF_001515625.1 Sinocyclocheilus rhinocerous
ATCATTACTCCAGTCTTCAGTGTCACATGATCTTCAGAAATAACCATTTCTGATATGCTCAGCATATCAGAAATGTTTCTGATTATTATCAATGTTAAAAACAGTTGTGCTGCTTATTTCTGATACCTTTTTAGAAAGTTCAAACGAACAAATCATTTGCAATATATGAATGTTTTTACTGTCATTTTTTATGCATCCTTGCTGAACAAAAGTATTAATTTTATAAAAAAATGAATACATAAAAATGCATATATAAAATAAAAACAAAACTTCCTAACCTTAATATAGGTGCTAACTAAATTAGGTTTAAATATTGGTTTGTAGTTATTAATAAGTCTATTTTGCATAAATTAATAAAACTA
>NW_015737018.1:0-362 GCF_001515625.1 Sinocyclocheilus rhinocerous
AAATAATTTTTCATAATTGTAGTTAACAATAAGACACTGCTGCACACAAAATTTACACATACTGTAATCAAACTTTAAGTAAGAGTAGTATGCTCTTCCCAAAATAGCGAGACCTTTGCTGAAACGAACTGAACTCTTTGTCCTGCACTGAAAACACTGAACTCACCAGGGTCGAGGACTTTCATATTGTTTTTCACATGGAAGAAGTTGGAGACATTGAATTTATCCAGATTTGTGGGATCCTGTGATATAAAAGGACAAAATGAGATGTTATATGACAACCCCAGATTTGCTGACAAACTATGCAGGGATCATTATGTAAAAACAAATCAAATATGTGACCCTGGAGCACAAAACCAGTC
>NW_015737019.1:0-362 GCF_001515625.1 Sinocyclocheilus rhinocerous
ATTATGTAAACAAAAACTTTTATTTTGGATGCGATTAATCACAATAAATCGTTTGACAGCACTATTATCAATACATAAAAATTAGCATTTGAGGGATATTGGATGATATGATAATCATGTGTTTAAAGAGGCAATTAAAAGGTTTAGTCATTACTAGTAAAATCTGTATACTGAATGTGTTAAATTTACATTTAATCATTTAGCAGATGCTTTTATCCAAAGAAGACAATAGAAGCAATAAATAAATAATGTTCTTATTGTTCCTGTGACGGACAGAGAGAAGCCACAAGAGTTTACGTTGAATTAAATGGCAGATACACTTTGTTGTGTAACTAAAATACCAATAATATCCAGAAAAAAAA
>NW_015737020.1:0-362 GCF_001515625.1 Sinocyclocheilus rhinocerous
GAGATTAAAAAAAAGTCTCAATGATATATATATATATATATATAGGCAAGATTCCCTATACTCTTTCTACAATTAAAGTGGTCATCCTTGGGCCTTGCATGAAAGTGACCTCTTATATTGCTATCTCTCTTATTTAGTGCTCATGGTTTGCCTGTACTATTTTCTTTTCCAAATCCACACTTAAATGCAAAGCAGCTTCCTATTAGCATTTTATGACACGTCCCTGTTTAATATACACCACACCAACTGTGTTCTCCTGTTCTGATTTTCCCCTACGTCTTCTAAAACGAAGCGAACAAACACTTCTGCTTTAAATCGCATCACTGCTTCAGGCAGGTTACAACTGCAGCTATTTTGTCAAA
>NW_015737021.1:0-362 GCF_001515625.1 Sinocyclocheilus rhinocerous
GTAGGGGAATCCAGGTAAGTACTTCAGATGAGTAGACAGGTTGATGTTCAGTGAAGCTCCAGAAGATATCAAACTTCACCATCCATACACAATGTCTCCTTCAGTTGGCAGGTAGGTAGACTGGAGAAGTGAACAAATGCAAGGTTGGAAGATTGGAGAAACTGCAACGAGACCAGACACTTGTGATGTGACTGGTGGCAGTTTATATAGCGTGGGGGAATGAGGTGATCAGTAACAGATGTGCTGATTGGGGACAGGGTGCAGGTGTGAACCCGACGGGCTGTTGGGAAATGTAGTTCTGGGCTGGTGACTGACCTGGTGTAGCGTCTGGACCAATCAGACACACAATATATATTTTGTTA
>NW_015737022.1:0-362 GCF_001515625.1 Sinocyclocheilus rhinocerous
CCCCCCCCCGCACCCCTCCAGTTTATATGCCCTACCACAGACTCTTGCAACAGTGTGAAGGTCTATATGAGTATGTGAGTGCTTCACGAGTTCACTTGATTTGCTGCTGCTAGAAGTGATGCAAATAAAGAGTTCGGCCTCTGTATCAGGTCCTGTGGTGGATCAAACTCAACCACCTGGAAGAAAACATAGAAGTAGGCTTATGCTGTAATATATTTAGAATATATAGCCTATGTTGTTTGCAGTGTCAATTTATATATAAGAAGCAGTGGATTACCTTGCCCTGGTCCATGACTAGTATGCGGTCACTCTCCAATACCGTGTTGATTCTGTGGGCGATTGTGAGCATAGTGCAGTGCTGG
>NW_015737023.1:0-362 GCF_001515625.1 Sinocyclocheilus rhinocerous
CATGATCAAAACTTTGCTGAAAAACCTGTTGCACACAATCTACTACTCCTTCGTGCCTTCTGTCGGCTAAATGGTAGTTAGACTTTTTTTATCAAATAAAAGGCCTTTTAGTATAATTGTACAAATGTCCACCTTCAACTTCTGCTTCACATGACTTTTTGCGGTCAAATTTTTATAAAGTAAACGTAAGAATAACTTTGATATTGTTAGTAATATTTCAAGGTGAACACTTACTGGAGTGAAGCAGCTTCACTTCACTTGATTATCCATAAAATCATGTTCAAATGTGAGTCTCAAATATTATCAGCAGGCTTTTGATGAATGTGTATTTGTTCATCTCTCAATCTTCATTGCATTGCATT
>NW_015737024.1:0-362 GCF_001515625.1 Sinocyclocheilus rhinocerous
TTTGATGGCTCTTAGAGTCAGTCTGAAATTCTCTATGTTGGGCACCAGGTGAAGAATTTCATCAGTAACTCTGCAACCTGTAAGTCAGCACATTTAGAAAATCAAAAAGATGATAAATCAAGATTACCAGGGGAAAACTTAAGCAAACAAGATTTAGGGCTGGGCTTGACATTATAAATTAATCTGTTTTAATCGATCTTGATTTTGATGAACCAATACGAATTGACCCTTTGCCGGGAGTTTGATTGACAGACGATCCGACCAATCATAACAGCGAATCTGCCATTTTTTCCAGACAGGACAGTAGATTAACGACAGTGGACTTGTACTTGAAAAATGGTGTGCACTGACGTCAATTTGCG
>NW_015737025.1:0-362 GCF_001515625.1 Sinocyclocheilus rhinocerous
CTCCAGACGAGTCTCTCACTGCAAAGGTAGGTCTGATGCCAAACCATTAGATGATTGATGATTATTCCGTTTTATGCATTTAAAATATATTTCATGAATTTTAAGAACATTTCCAATAAATTCTCATCAACTTAACACAAAATAGTTATTATTAGAATTGTAAAGTTTTCATATAACATGGTAAGAAATGTTTGTGTTTTTCTGTGTGCCTTTAATTCATTCCTGTTGTAGAGGAGCTGTATTTCAGTACACATTTCCCCCGTTTTTATTATTTATTTATGGTGACATTCACCCATTCCTCTTGAATAACAGAGGTCCATATCACTGTAAAAAATTACCGTGAATTTAACGGTAAAAGACTG
>NW_015737026.1:0-362 GCF_001515625.1 Sinocyclocheilus rhinocerous
TTTTACTTGAGTATATTTTTTCAGTACTCTTTCCACCACTGCAGACGGCACACCCACAGACTGTTCACTAACTGTCTGATGCAAAATACACACTAAACTGGCTTTCTCTGGCAAGCTTTAATATGACTAATCTGGCTGGTTTTACACAACTTTATCAATTCCTGTGGAAAAAAAGTTGTGTGAGTGTGATTGAAGAAGAAATAATCACTGGATTTACTAAAGTTTTTTAAAGTATCAATCTTTTGAAAGACACTCAATGCATGTAACGTATGTTCCACATTGTTTTCTTAGCTATGTTTCATCCATCCATTCATTCAGTTTGGTCAGTGAGTCTATACACATTTTCATTATATTCTGTACAA
>NW_015737027.1:0-362 GCF_001515625.1 Sinocyclocheilus rhinocerous
CCCTGTTTGCACATAAAGTGAAAGTGAAAGCTGTGTGAAGTCTTCATGTGTTTTACTGCCATAGTAAACTTTTTCAATTTTTCTCAACCACAAACCCAACATTCCCGATAGCACAGAATCAGAATGGCTTTTCGAGTGGAATATGTCTACAGACCCAACGATATTGGTGAGTTATACACAGTAAGACTTATTTTCAGCAAAATTGCATGTTGCATGTTGATTGTGAGTTGGACTAATTATTTAATTCCATTTTCGATTGAAACTTTTGTTCTGTACCTTGAACTAGGGGTGGGTGATATGATCAAAATCTTATATCACGATAAGAGTAATTTTATTTCATGATATATATATATATATATATA
>NW_015737028.1:0-362 GCF_001515625.1 Sinocyclocheilus rhinocerous
AAAATGTTAACTACAGACCCTGCGGCCTCATCATTCACCCTGATGCTCCTTGGCTTGGTGCCTCACCAGATGGCTTGATTTACGATCCATCCACACAGCCCCCTTTTGGACTGGTCGAGATCAAGTGCCCTAACGTGAAGAGCTACGTGGACTGTAAGTATATTCAAATGCAGCATGGCACTTCAGCACTCCGTGAAAGCCACTCCTATTTCTGGCAGATCCAGGGTCAACTGTTGATCACTGGCCTGCAGTGGTGCGATTTTGTTGTCTGTGCCCAGGAAGATATGATGGTGCAGCGAATATATGCTGACCCGAAGGTAACAGTAGCCATCAGAGAGAGGGTGGACCAGTTTTATTTTAAT
>NW_015737029.1:0-362 GCF_001515625.1 Sinocyclocheilus rhinocerous
CTAACAAAAGTAAATTAACCTGACAGTGCACCATCCCCCTGGAACACTCTTGGAACAGATTCATTTAATAACGAATTGTGCAATTCTCACCTGTGTTAAACAGCACAGCAACTGCCAAGGAATTGCTTGATTAAATACAAATATACTTTAGCTTTTATTGCCATGGGAGTAGTATCAAATGTGATCAAAACCCTAAAGAAGGGAATTAGTGGAGGAAAAACAGTCTTTAACTCTGCTTATGGTTATTACAATCATCCCAACATGAGAGACTAGCTGTATTTTATTGGGTCATTCACAAATTTGCTGGAATAACAATAGCCTGTTTCTCTAAGTTCATAAATACATGCAAATTCAAGGATATT
>NW_015737030.1:0-362 GCF_001515625.1 Sinocyclocheilus rhinocerous
CACAAACATGCTTGCCCACAAAGTGACTCACACAACATTGAGGCTATGTATGCATCTGGGTGGCACCATAGTGGGTCTCTCTTATCGTTCAAACAAGCCAAAACGTTTTCTTTGAAAGTGCATTAATACTGCTGTCACACATTTACACATGTAAATCTTTAATTAGTTTATGGTACAGCATATTTCCTTTTCGTTATTTTTTTGTGTTCGTGAATATACCTAGGTTCCAATATAAATATATATATTATTTTCAAAAATCATCCATTTTAGTAAAATTAATTAAAATTTAAATAATTTAAACATTTGTATAAAATGGCACAGTACATTAAAGGGGTCATATGATGCTGCTAAAAAGAACATTA
>NW_015737031.1:0-362 GCF_001515625.1 Sinocyclocheilus rhinocerous
CGCCGGCGGATCTCCACCAAATTCGGGGGATCCCTTCAGCTCGAAAAGCCCTCTTGAACGCCACCCTTCACATGTCGGTAGCCCCCCGGGATTGCCAGATCGGTCGGCGACCGATTGCGAATTTAACCACCTGTAACTCCCGGGGGCTATCGACGCGGGGGTGGTTTCATTCGAAAGGGGGCCTCTAGACGTACACTCGATTCTGCGTTCGAGAGGGTTCCTCGAGCTGAAGGGATCACCCAAATTGGGTGTGGATCCGCTGCGCTGTTACGGAGATATGGCCAGTTTAAAGTTTCAATGGTATTCCATACGCTTATGCTTTAAAGCGTTTCATCCAGGTCACCAGTAGCAAACAATGGAGC
>NW_015737032.1:0-362 GCF_001515625.1 Sinocyclocheilus rhinocerous
CTAGCCAACATGTGCGAAAGGTAAAAAAACACTGACTTTGAATAAAGAAATGGATCATAAGAGTGACACAAAATGCCTAAAAGCCTCTCAACCGTTGTAAAGCACTGCCTAGTATTGCTTTTATAAAATGTAGGCTATAAAAAGGCTATAATAAAAGCGTTCAAAATAATTGATTTAAGCTAGTTAATGGAAAAACAAGCTGTCAGAGACCCAAAGGGCTGAATGATTGCGTAACACAGAGGAAGACAACTAACTTTGTCGTCTAAAAATTAATATGAATTAATAGCCTATTGTAACATTTTTGCAGTTTTCATGTTGTTAGACCGATTGTTTTCTGGTGAATGGATTTTCTTAGTTTTAAA
>NW_015737033.1:0-362 GCF_001515625.1 Sinocyclocheilus rhinocerous
CTAATGGTTAGAGAGTCAGACTTGTAACCCAAAGGTTGTGGGTTCACGTCTCGGTACAGGCAGGGATTGTAGGTGGGGAAGTGAATATACAGTGCTCTCTTTGACCCTCAATTCCACAACTGAGTCGTATGGGACCCCATACTTGGCTACATGTCACATCACCTTCACTTTCTTTCTAAATTATGACAGAATACTATGTTTTGAGTGTTTTGGGTCTCTTTACATTTTTGGAAGGTGCAGGCTTTTACTATATAATTAGAGACGCACCGATCGACCGGCCTGGGAGCAGAATTAGCTGGTTTTCCTCATGATCGGCCCGGACCTGTGATCGGCCGGTCAGTCTGCCGATTCCGAGCCGGTCC
>NW_015737034.1:0-362 GCF_001515625.1 Sinocyclocheilus rhinocerous
CGGACTTGGCAACACTGCCTTCCAGCTCAAGGGGCGCTGGCTAGTGTATGACGTCACCGAAGCCTCGTTTTCCTTATATGGAGACTTTTACCCCGCCTTTCTTTAGAAAAGATTGACAGTTTGAGAGTTTTAGATAAAGAAACGCCCTCAAAATTAATATTGATAACATTCATAACATCCATTCATATCGATGACATTCTAAAAAGAATTCATGTAAAAATTTATTATTTATCACTATGAGGTTATATTGTGTGTACCGTTTGTTTTTAACAAATATTGATAGCTAGTTCTGGGTAACCATGGTAACGGTTGACATCAAAATATTTACATTTACATTTAGTCATTTAGCAGACGCTTTTATC
>NW_015737035.1:0-362 GCF_001515625.1 Sinocyclocheilus rhinocerous
CTCCCAAAACACGTCATACTGAACATCCAAAACTTATCTGATAAGGAGAGAGGCACGATTATCCCAGCTCGTCAGGATCAACTTCATATCTTTCGTTCCTGTGCGTTTATGACTATCATGGATCAAGCCATTGCTTTAAAATCCACAATCCTTATTTGCCATTAGAGTCTCCAGTAACTCACAAGTGAAGCCAGAGATGAGCGCTGTTCTTGTGACCTCTGAATATATGACTTCTCTTTTCTCTCAGCTTAAATATCTCTCTCTCGCTCTCTTTCTGTTTTTATCTCCCTCTTACACTCACTCACTCACTCACTCCCTCATGCTCTTTCAGTACCGTAAGCCTGCAATCACTTCCCAGTAAG
>NW_015737036.1:0-362 GCF_001515625.1 Sinocyclocheilus rhinocerous
CTTGTGGAGAACTACCATTCGTAAAAATAGAACAACTTGTCATCCGGCTACGAGCTGGGAAGCCATCGTGGATGTTTCAAGCTGCGTTCTAAATATCATAAAATGAGGTTATTCACTTCAGTTTGCTCGCAGGCCACCTCGTTTCAGAGGTATTACTCAGACTTCAGTATGGGACAATGAAGCTCATGTTCTCCAGTCTGAAGTACAAACACTGCTTGCAAAAGGCGCAGTGGATACGGTTCCTCCAGAGACTAGGCAGGCTTTTTCAGCCACTACTTCCTCCCTTAACTCTGAAATATAATAATAATAATAATAATTCATTACATCTATATAGCGCTTTTCTAGGCACTCAAAGCGCTTTA
>NW_015737037.1:0-362 GCF_001515625.1 Sinocyclocheilus rhinocerous
CTAATTCAAAATATTAATAAATACTATAATAGTATATACATAATACTAAAATAACAATACCTCAGATCTCATGGTAAATCTTTTTTAACATTTAAAGTAAAAAAAATATATATATATATATTTATTTATTTTTGACCAAATTTTTTAACTGATATACACCCTTTTCATTTAAAAGGTTATTCGTTCTTAAATATCTGGTTTGGTGCCATCTAGTGAGTCTTTAAAAGTAGCAAGCAACAATGAAGAAACTACATTATTCAAAAGTAAAGTAACTTAATATTGTAATGTGTTGCTTTAATGAATTATTAAATTTTTTATTATTGCTTAAAGGGGTCATAGGATGCCCATTTTCCACAAGTTGA
>NW_015737038.1:0-362 GCF_001515625.1 Sinocyclocheilus rhinocerous
CTGATGGCATCTGATGATTTTGGTCGTGACCTTGCCAGCGTTCAAGCCCTGCTCCGGAAACACGAGGGGCTGGAAAGAGATTTGGCAGCCTTGAAGGACAAGGTCAGACTCAGCATATCCACAAACTCTCTTTTTCTATCCCTCAATACAGACTTGCCCATCACATTTATACACTTATTCTTTTATTGTTTTATTTATGTACATTTAATTTGTTGCAGAAATGTACAACAGAATGTGCAAGCATTGCACAGTCATTCAGTTTGTTTGATATAGACATTCTGTTCTGTCTTCAGGTAAACACTCTTGGCGGCGAGGCCGACCGTCTGCAGCAGACACACCCCCAGAATGCCTCTCAGATCCAC
>NW_015737039.1:0-362 GCF_001515625.1 Sinocyclocheilus rhinocerous
CAAGATCAGACCATGTAACGCTCAGAGAAATGGCAGACAACCCAAAAACTTCACCGCAGGCTCCACATGCCTCAGTTAACATGTTAAATTATGAAGTTCATGACAGTATAATTAGAAAAATATGGGACAAGTATGGCATGTTTTGAAGGCTTGGAAGAAGAAAGCCTCTTCTATCTAAAAAAACATGGCAGCACGGTTTAGGTTTGAAGAGTTGCATCTGAACAAACCATAAGACTTCTAGAACAATCTCCTTTGAACAGACAAGTCCAAAGTGAAGATGTTTGGCCATAATGCACAGCAGCACGTTTGGTGAAAATCTAACAAGCATATCAGCACAAACGCCTCATACCAAAAGTCACACA
>NW_015737040.1:0-362 GCF_001515625.1 Sinocyclocheilus rhinocerous
TCTTAAAGTGACAGCAGCCTAATAAACCTGCTGCTGTCTGTGTCAGAATGACAAAAGACAAAGAGAAAATCACTCACTGCTCATGACTGAATAACAACGACATTTACAGCACATTACTGACTCTAGATGTCATGTTTTCTGAATGAATAAGCTGTGGAATCTGAAATAAATACTGTTTTTCTGGCTGCAGCAAATCAAACCAGCACCGATGCTGAAAAAGAGCAAACGGTTTCTAAAGAGGTGAGTTTTCTTCTGTATCTCTCTCTGTCTGCTGTGGAAGCCCTTTTCTGGCATGTAAGGAAAAAAATCATGTTGTGGTAAGTCATGACTTATGAGTCATAATTATGAGATGAAATGTTGAA
>NW_015737041.1:0-362 GCF_001515625.1 Sinocyclocheilus rhinocerous
TACTGAGGGGATCTCTCTTTTAATCGCTCCATAAATCACAAAATATCGCCAGAAAAAAACCCCACCATATTTAGAGGTTATACAAGTCTGAATGTGAATGTTGTATGTGCAAACCCTTCTGTAAAAACGGCAAACTTTTGTACACGCAAGTGCTTCTGAAGTAGATTTCTGGCTCACTGCATGAGAAAAAAACTCATTTTGAGAAAATAGCCTGAAGATATGCATAATGCATTATAATTGAAATCTACAGACACAAATAAATGAAGTGTAATGACTTAAACAAAATGAATGCACATTTTGGATATTTTCTTTCCACTACACTGAAAGAAGACAAAATCTCAAAATTTACCAGTGCTTGAAAG
>NW_015737042.1:0-362 GCF_001515625.1 Sinocyclocheilus rhinocerous
TACAGTTGTCTTGCAAAATACACAAAAACTTGAGGCATATGAGGATCTTTTCTACACTTCAGTGATTATTGGTGGAAAAGTTGAGGCAAAAGCAATGCTCGACAGTGGGTCAATGGCTTGCACCATGAGCTCCAAGATCTTACCACAACTGCTGAGTACTGGTGTGCTGTCAAACCTTTCATTTGCCCCAACAGATGTTGTTTTAGTCGGATGTGGAGGCACCAGAACAAAGCCTTTAGGAGTGTGTGAGCTGGACATGGACGTGTACGGCTGTCACGTCACTGTTCCGACTTTGGTAGTCGATGGCCAGAGTGATGATCTAATTCTTGGTAGTAACCTCTTGAAACATTTGATTCATCAGT
>NW_015737043.1:0-361 GCF_001515625.1 Sinocyclocheilus rhinocerous
AGAAAGGAAAAATTGAAATCGCATCATATGACCCCTTTAAACCATCAAACAAAGTGTCACTACTACTAAAATTACCTCAGAAAATTAGAATTAAGCAGTTTAAAGTCAGTCTAAAATGAAATTTGGCAGCTGCCATCGTCCGCGCTTCCTTCAGTTTCTGTGTGGCGGTTGAGATCTTTATCGAGCTCGAGCCTTTAAAAGCAGCCGCGCGCCTCCCGCCGTCCTCCGTTTCCCTGGCAGCCCAGGATGATTGACACTCCGAGGCTAGTCCAGGACCCTCCCTCTCCTCTGCTCTGCTCTCCTCTCCTCTCCTCACTTGAGCTCTGATCGCGAGCCTCAGTAACTTTCTACAGCGAGAGGG
>NW_015737044.1:0-362 GCF_001515625.1 Sinocyclocheilus rhinocerous
GTTTAAATTCAGCCTAGCTTTGGGCTATATGCAAATCTTTTGACCAGAATGTAATTCTATACCATATTTCACATTATGTCATTTCTGCCAATGCTATGTATTTCAAATTTAATTTGGAAGGAGGTCCTATTATAGTAGAAGCAGCGGGAAAAAAATATCAATGTAAAATTCATGAGCACTTCATATGAATGCAAATATACTCACTCAATGGATCCCTCATAATTCACTAATTATTAATGTATTATTCAAAATGGGAGATGGCTCTTAATTATTGAATAATATGTAAGACTATAATCCAGATTTGAGTAGAATACTGGAAATTACATGTAAAATATCGTAGACTAGCTGCCAAAAAATGAGGA
>NW_015737045.1:0-362 GCF_001515625.1 Sinocyclocheilus rhinocerous
CTGTGAAAGAAACAATGATACCTGGTTGAAAACAACTCGTTCGAGTGTTCGAGTGAGAGAGATAGGTCTGATGTAAATGTAAATGTAATCTCAACCATGTATGTTTTTGAAGAAGTGCTAAAATATCTATTCAAAATGAAATGTTGTCTGCAGATCACATCACTTTGAGAGTTTGCCAAAAGTCTTCATGATTATATAGAAGCAGTGGAGAGCCAAGCAGATCTTCTAAGAAGGTAAGTGTTACTTGTTGGGCTGACAGTGTATCAAGATATACAGTGGGGGGAAACAATTATTTGATCCCCTGCTGATTTTGTACATTTGCCCACTGACAAAGAAATGATCAGTCTATAATTTTAATGGTA
>NW_015737046.1:0-362 GCF_001515625.1 Sinocyclocheilus rhinocerous
TATGGGTGAACATACAGCAGCTATAAATATTAAGCAGCTAATGCACTAAAAGAGTAAAATCAGGCATTTTTTTTACTAGTCTTTAGTATTGTTAGTGATCCACAAACCCCAGTGTAACTAACTATTAGTTACATTAATGCTGTCAAAAAGCCTTTTAAAATAGAACCTTAAAAGTAATATTGAAATACAATATTGTGAAATTGGACTATAATGGAATTACAAGGGACTATTTATATAAAAAGCAAATCTCTGTATTTATGAGTGCTACAGATAAATAGCATGTGATTTATTCCATGGTTTATCCATGGTTTATCATAATTTTTTTTCTATGTTGAACATGATACAGGTCATAAGTAATGTGG
>NW_015737047.1:0-362 GCF_001515625.1 Sinocyclocheilus rhinocerous
TAGTCAGGACATCTCATAGACTTCCATTATTTTTTGTCAGGTTCAGGATATTTTATATTGCCTAAACCAACCTCTACTCCTTAACATAATCCTCACAGAAACATGTGGAAAACACTAGATTTAAATAGCAAGGTCCTTTTAAGGTCAGTCTCACTAGTCGGTGTTCAGGTTTCAATATTAGTGAGGACATTTTTGGACCTCACAAGTATAGTCAAACCTGCACACACCCACAACACACACACATACACACATAGAGATGTTTGCTTGCCAATATTAGACATCTTATAGACTTCCATTGTTTTTATATTATATGTCTATTTCCTCTCACCCTTACTCCCACCACAGAAATATGTGCAAAACTC
>NW_015737048.1:0-362 GCF_001515625.1 Sinocyclocheilus rhinocerous
TGTGTATTTTGAACGGCTCACAATGTGCCCAAGCCAGTGTGACAACTGAAGTAGATAAAAACTATGAAGAATGCCACCCCTCTTTTCCTTCTCCCTCACACACGCCAGACGCGGTCCCAAAAAAACACACGTGCAAACACACACACACACACTCCAGTTCTACGACTCTGGCTTGTCAAAATATTGTTCCAGTATATCCCCACTGTTTCTGGCCTGGAGTCAACTTCCATCTCATCTAATGAAAAATGCAGAGTGTTCACTAGGGATTAACTGGAAGGCTCCTGCAAAAAGGATGAGGGAGGAGAGGAGCAGGGCTATGCTTTATGGCAACACAACTCAATCATTTAGTACCTCCAGCTGAC
>NW_015737049.1:0-362 GCF_001515625.1 Sinocyclocheilus rhinocerous
TCTAGTTCTGTGTGAAGTTAAAAGTGCGACGGTAAGCACATTATTGTTGTTGTTGTTTTTTGTCAGATTATCATAGAATAGCCCCTTTTTTGGCCACTTTTTCCATTTAAGTTGGCTTATACATCATTTTCAATGTCAACAGTCAGAATATGTTTTTTCGAGGGTATCAGCTAATTTCTTGGTTACCGTTTTGAAATTATATTTGGTAATTCTCTTTTGCCCTGATTTGATCCATTTACCTGGGAAATGTATCTATATATTATTTTGTCGTCATTATTTTAAGGAGTTAAAAATGGTCCTTATCAACCTTGATTGACATGGTAATAACATTGTGGCACATTATTTTGACAATTAAAGTTTTG
>NW_015737050.1:0-362 GCF_001515625.1 Sinocyclocheilus rhinocerous
TACCCCTATTATGCCATTTTGAATATTGCCTTTCACACAGTGTGTATTGTAGCTGTATGTGAATGGAAACGATCTGCAAAGTTGTAAAGCTGAAAGCGCACAATAAATAAATTCAGTCTCTCTGAATTTATTTATTACAATAAATAAATAAATTTATTGTCTCTCAAAAGAAAGAATAAACTTTGAACAGCCTAAACGAGTAGTTAGTAATTCAAACCCCACTTTTGTAATGGCTACACATCACAGGGTGACAGAATTGCATAATGCCCGCCTACAGTACATTATGTTCTACATTGGTCGGCCACGAACAACTTGACCCGCCTTCAAACACGTCATTTTACTGACGACTGCTTCTCTACTCC
>NW_015737051.1:0-362 GCF_001515625.1 Sinocyclocheilus rhinocerous
TTACCTGAACAGGCAGTGTGTTATTTTGTAAAACTAAGAACAGCAGAATTGTGTGTATTGAGGAACTGGGTTCAGACGCATTTGAGTTGGACCTGCTCCAGGGTCTTGTTCCACCAATGGAGAGATACTCATGGTTTGTATGTTGAGAGATCAATTACAAACATCCTGGACTGGAGAAGACACACAATGTTGGGAACATGACACTCTCATTGTCTCAGCAGGATTCATTACCTTAACATTTATTCAGAAAAACATGGTGGCTTTCTTGAGTTTAAACTAATCATTTACACATCAATATACATTTTTTTCCCCTTACAACTGAAAGAGAAGATTTACAAGCATTTATACCTAACCCAGAAAAA
>NW_015737052.1:0-362 GCF_001515625.1 Sinocyclocheilus rhinocerous
AAAAAAAAGAGCAACACTTTGTTTTACTACCAAATTAAATGTAATGTTTAACTATAATCAGTATTTAACTTACACTGGAAAACAAAATGTCTTGATTTATTTCCAGCACATGATGCGTGATGAGATGTTTAGCCTGGCATGCCGCTCTGGAGTGTGGATCTAGCGTGTGTTAAGGGCACTGGGGACGGTCCTGCACACTTCTATCCTGTTGCGTGCACATGCTCTCAAGTGGCCAAGAGCACAAGTGTGGGTATTTGGCCAGACCCTGTGTTTATCACTGCAGCCCAGAGAACACCAAAGGGGAGGAGCTTACACCATGAGTAGGCGGAGCCTCAGGTCAGTGGGGTTAGAGCTAAAGCCCC
>NW_015737053.1:0-362 GCF_001515625.1 Sinocyclocheilus rhinocerous
TTTAATTTAACCATTAAAAAGGAGTCCAAACCCCCCCCCCAACTGAAGTGTATTTCCGTAGTGCATTGTCCTGTTTCCTGTCCCTTAGTGTTATATTTAATGTAACCTTGAGAAACCTAAAACATAGGCCTACTTTCTTTTATACATATAAATTGTAGCCTAAAATCTTGACATTAGTTGTCTTGCACTGTTGGATGTTTCCTGTCTAGTGTTATACAATTTACAGAAAGAAAAAAAAACATTGGGTTGGAAAATTTGTGTCCAGAGTAAGTAGCTATAGGGTAATGTGAAACTGTCTGGTTTTCACCTCTGATTGGATATATATATTAGTGCTGGGCGGTATGACCAAAAATTTATATCAC
>NW_015737054.1:0-362 GCF_001515625.1 Sinocyclocheilus rhinocerous
TAAATCTCAATTTTGAAAAATTGACCCTTATGACTGGTTTTGTGTATATGTGGTTTGGGTGTCCAGATACTTTTGGTCGTACACTTTCTTTTAAAATTTTGGGGTCAGTATGAAGTTTTTGTGGAGAAAAAAAAAACTTTTTTTCAAATAATGCACTAAAGTGAGAGTGATAGTACAAAAGATTTAAATTTCAACAGTGCTGTTTTATTGAGCTTTTTATTCATCAGAGAATCCTGGAAAAAAAAAATCAGTTTCCACAAAAATATTAAACAGCACAACTATTTTCAACATTGACATTACAAGCATTTCTTGAGCACCAAATCAGTATATTAAAATTATTTCTGAAGGATCATGTGACACTG
>NW_015737055.1:0-362 GCF_001515625.1 Sinocyclocheilus rhinocerous
GGGTTTATGTTGTGGAACATGATTGCCTGCTATGATGGGGCTGCTTCATCAACTGTCCTGCTTAGATGGGCAAATTCACGCTGTGGGTGAGAACTGGACAAGGCAGTGATGATTGGTCTTCTGTCACCTTATAATTACTTAATCTATCTTTGCCTTACTGGGGATTTATGTGGGAGTCTTTGTTCGGACTGGAGCTATTTTTTTCCATAAATGAAGAAGTGAGGTGACGTGTGGCATCCCATACTCTGAATTTGTGCTCTGCATTTATCCCATCCAAGTACACACACACGGGGAGCAGTTGGGGGTCCAGTGCCTTACTCAAGGGTCTCACCTCAGTTGTGGTATTGAGGGTGGAAGAGAGC
>NW_015737056.1:0-362 GCF_001515625.1 Sinocyclocheilus rhinocerous
TTTCTGTGTTTTTTTTTTTTTTGTAATTTAAACTTCTTTATTGGGTTAAATACCTTATTTGCTTGTCAGTAATTAACCTTTTTAAATGCAACATTTAAAAAAATTAACTTATAAAAATCGAGTGTTTGATAATGTCTAAATGTACATTAAAAAGCGAAACCTAAACAAAATAAGCAGTTATGAACAGCAATACTGTTTTGAGCAACTAGAGTAGAGCTAAATACATGTATTTATTAAACAGTCATAAGGGCATCTAATGGTTATACCATGGCATTACATATGAATATTATCTTTCTGGCCACCAAATGCCTCTAATGTGCCTCTTTGCACTGGAATTTAAAAACATTTTCTCTATTTTAACC
>NW_015737057.1:0-362 GCF_001515625.1 Sinocyclocheilus rhinocerous
TTTTATTTAAGTTCTCACCCCTCTATCAATTTTTGTCTCCAGAAAATTGCAAAAATTCCTTTCAATGGCCAGCATGTATTTTCCAACTCTATTTAAGATCACTACATTCAGGGGAATGCCAAAAAGTGCAAACAACACACAGAAGATTTGACCAGCTGTCGTCAATGGAATTATATTCCCATAGCCTGTAAAAAGATGAAAACTCTATATAATCTCTACCCATCTGAATAGATGCCACAAAATAAACTGGACTGTCAAATTCAATGTGTTAAGTGTTCCATCCCTCACCAATAGTTGTGACCACAGTTGCCGCAAACACAGATGAACTGGTAAATTTCCAGAAGCCATCTGCGGTGTCATTG
>NW_015737058.1:0-362 GCF_001515625.1 Sinocyclocheilus rhinocerous
CTAGATAACTTATCTGAATTGTTTAAATGTGTAGAATCCATAAGCTTGTTTTTCATCAACTGGTCAAAATTTAGGCTACAGTAGGGCATGCAAATGCGGCCAGACAAAAACTGCACACAAGCTGAATGTAAATGTAAGTCTCTGTAAAATCTACTCTATGACAGCAGGTGGCGCTTATGGAAACGGTGAATTAGAGCCGTTTCCCGTGAACTCCGTAGACAAAGCAGCATTGCAATTAAGAACACTTCTTTAGGTATTGCATGGAGCGAAGATGAAAACAAAATGGCATCGAATCTTTTCTGAAGACAGTCAGAACCTTCAGAGATGCATTCATATAATTAATTCATTCTGCAAATACATTA
>NW_015737059.1:0-358 GCF_001515625.1 Sinocyclocheilus rhinocerous
TGTGTGTGTGTGTGTGTGTGTGTGTGTGTGTGCACATATTAAGTCAGTTAGTTAGCTGGTAGTCATAGGAATTTATAAGTACAAATCAGAGGTTTTAACCATGTTAAATCATTAAATCAGTATGATCATAGGAATGTAAAACTGACACGCATCAGCATTGAGAGGATGACGTGTTTCCATGGGAATAGGCGATGCTGTCCCCTGCAGCACATGTATGCACAAACAATCGCTTACACGCAAACAGTGCCGTGGGCGAGGAGGACCCATCTGGGCGAGGGTGTCGGGCCTCCGCATCTGTAGCCACCCGATGAAGGTGAGAGAGAGGGAGGAGGGCGCTGAGAAAGAGGGACGCAAATTA
>NW_015737060.1:0-362 GCF_001515625.1 Sinocyclocheilus rhinocerous
ATTACACATTCTATATTCATGTGAACATTTTCTATATTGGAATGTATCTACTGTATGTTATATTATTATTTACTATAAATAAACATATGCAACTATTCATTAAATTACTATGTATTCCTATAGCCATTTTGTGTAGTAACTTTCTCCTTTATCATTATATTCCAGTATCCTCATAAAATACACTTTTTTCACACTCACACAATGAAAAAAAGGATTGTCACAATTATATATATTATATAATTATACTGTATATATATATATATTTTTATTTTTTTGCTCCTATACCCCTAAAACATTGTTTTAAATAATAAGCCTCATGTAATACAGAGCAGAGATTGCTGTACTACCTAGCAAGCACCCAA
>NW_015737061.1:0-362 GCF_001515625.1 Sinocyclocheilus rhinocerous
GGGGCCAAAGTAATACATTGATTTAGAATTACTGTACCCACTCTTTTGGGTATTTCCTTGCCTTGCCACCGATCTACATTGGCTAACAGGTTCATCAAGAGTCCTTCTGAATCATCTGTGGCAGGTTGAGAAAGGTTGTCCCAATACCACTGTGTTTTTTTCAGATGTTGCATCACATGCTTTATGGCATTTGACCCTACAATCATGTCGTCCACTTGGCCAGGTACTACAAGCACAGGCACTGCCATTTTGCATTTGAAGAGGTCAATATTTAATTCATATTCACATTTGGGTGGTGTCTGCTTTCCCCCACACCCGACAAGTATTATCTTAGAGGGTTTACTTGATTCTCTTTGTAGGAC
>NW_015737062.1:0-362 GCF_001515625.1 Sinocyclocheilus rhinocerous
TCCTTACTTTAGCAAAGGAAAACCAGTCTCCTCTGGGCTTATATCCTACATTTTTCTTTACAAATCCTCGTTTTGTACTTCTAATTCTTGAGCGGTGTTTTGTTTTGCTCTCTCCTCCGCACTTCCGCGTTCGTCACTAATCACAGGCGCAGTTATAGCGTTTATTGCATTGATTTTTAATAGGATAAACTTGTTGATAATCATATTGATATAAAAATACTTAGATTAAGAAAATATATTCTTTCATTGTTATTAACAACATTAAGTGCATTAAACATTATTTTATGTCACGGTTTCCCAAACTGGGGTTTGTGAATGAACTGTAGGGGGTTTATGAGTTTAATGAAAAGCTAATAATTAAT
>NW_015737063.1:0-362 GCF_001515625.1 Sinocyclocheilus rhinocerous
TTTTCTTTTTTTTTTGTTATATAACATGTACAATATGATACCTTGTACTAAAGGTATATGTGAATACTATATAATTATTTAAAATAATTTAGAATATTTTCATAATGCACTACATTCACATAACTTCATATTCAGTGTTACTTTTAGGCCTATGAGGTATTTTTTATTTATTATTATACACTATACCTCCAAATACACTTTATATAAAGTCCGTAAACAAATGATACATTTTAAAATATTCAAAAGACATCATAAAGCTATTGTAATGTCTTATAATACTTAATAAACATTACTGTTACTGCATTTATGTATTCATGTATAAATCCATACACACACACACACACGCACACACACACACACAC
>NW_015737064.1:0-362 GCF_001515625.1 Sinocyclocheilus rhinocerous
AAACATTAGTCAATCCCCGCCACATGTCACCCCAGAGCCTCTCAATACGCTGGTTATGAGTGCTCCTGCCTCTGATAGCACTGCCTCTCTCTGAGCCCCTGAAAATGTTCATCATCACACAGACATTGTTTTCTCCGCCATGAGCTGTTCTGACCCTAGAAGACACTCCATACCTGGCCACAGCATTCAAAAAGTAATTCATTACAGTGCTGATGCGGTTGTTGTTTGAGGCACGGAGAAAGACAATGAGACGACTGAAGCCATCTATACCGCCATGAATGACAATTCTCCATCTAAAACAACAGAGAAACGCTGTAATAATATAAGACATTAAGAACAAAAAGAAAATACATTACAGTACA
>NW_015737065.1:0-362 GCF_001515625.1 Sinocyclocheilus rhinocerous
GAACAAATTTTTTCCTATCGGACCCAAATAAATTAAACTTGCTCTCCTCGTTAAAGTGAACTTTGAATCAGTTCTCCTCTCTCCACACAACATGCTCCTCAGCAAAGGTCAGCCTAGCATTTTGATTCTTTTTGCTGATGAGAGAATTTGTCACTGTAGAGTGCGCCTTCAGTCTGACTTCTCTTCAACATGCTGAGACAGATCCTTACCTTTTTCAGCACTGAACTGGCGAGCAATTCCAGCTGCAGTGTTGGACCGATTCCCCATTGGGAGTCTCTGCATTATCCTGCCTTCTCGTGCATTTGTCTTACATGGACGACCAGTCTTTTTGGGGTACTTGAATGAATTAGTGTCATTGTAAA
>NW_015737066.1:0-362 GCF_001515625.1 Sinocyclocheilus rhinocerous
ATGAGCGTCTGTGGTGAGTCTGTAGTAGCCGTCGATCAGAGACACGAAGGACAGCGCCTCGCTCAGAGAATGAAACTCCAGCTCCTGCGGGAGACACAGAGAGACACTGCAGACACGGATCTGAGCCGAGGACGGACTGAAGCGCGACCGAACCTCACCAGCGTCTGACCGTCCCGTCTGTTTATGGAGACGATCCGGTTCTCCACAGATCTGTCTTTAGTCCCCTGCTTTACACTGATGTCGATGACGTCCGAGAAATCACAGTAAACCTGCGGATCCTGAGAAACACAGAGGGTCAGAGCCGTTAGACACTTTGACAATATGCCAATGATGAGAGTGAAGAGAACAGAATGATTAACCGC
>NW_015737067.1:0-362 GCF_001515625.1 Sinocyclocheilus rhinocerous
TTACGAGTCCGACTCTCTAACCATTAGGCCACGACTTCCCACCATTCGTTTCAGTCGACTGCATCTCAATTATCCACTGATCTCACTATTAATGGTGTCACTCTGTCAGATTCAACGCTATATTATTGTGCTCAAAGAGTAGTAGCCCAGTGATATAAAATGCCTGTGAAGCTTTACAAAAACTCAGACATTCTTATTTCTTTGAACAAAGGCAATGAAATGAGTATACGGTGGCCGAGAGAGCTCAATGCGCTGCAACTTCAGAAAACATTTGCAAATAGAAAAAGCACCAGCAAATCAAGAAAACATCTTCATCCGTTTGACAGCAGGTGCTGCAAATGCTCACAACACAAACAAATAAA
>NW_015737068.1:0-362 GCF_001515625.1 Sinocyclocheilus rhinocerous
TGAGACACTGATGCAATGCTACATTTCTCCAAATCTGATAAAGAAGCAAACTCATCCTACATCTTGGATGGCCTGAGGGCATCCAAGGACATTTTCAACAAGTTTTCATTTTTGGGTTAACTATTCCTTTAAGAGTTAAAAGGTGTAAATTGACTTTTATGTTCCTTACCCGTCTTTTCACAGCCTTCTTCATCACTGTTATCAGAGCAGTCATCCTCCCCATCACAGCGCCATGACAACCGCACACATCGACCAGACATACAGCGAAACTGATCAGCCATGCACATCGACGTACCTGACGGTGAGAAAGAGGCATGTGACAGATGTGAAATCCACTCGCACACACAAATACTACAATAAAA
>NW_015737069.1:0-362 GCF_001515625.1 Sinocyclocheilus rhinocerous
TTGTTCTATTTGTTTAAACAGCCAAAACTACAAAAAAAAAAAAATCACCTTTCAAGTTCAGTAATATATTTAGATTACATCAGCGTTTAAGAGTCAAACTGGACGATTACAGGGACTCATCTCAAAATCACTCATTTAACAGTTCATCTAAAAAAAAAATAAAGATCAGTTATGAATAGAAAATGATTGAAAATATTCAGGGATGTCAGAATCAAATCTGAATCTGAATCAGAATCTGTCAGATCATAACATACAACTTCCAACCAACATGTTGAACGATGTTCACTAACCAGGCAAGGATTTGCAGTTGGATTGACGTTTATTCTCTTTGGCATGTAATGTGAATGTATTTGTTATTTCAC
>NW_015737070.1:0-362 GCF_001515625.1 Sinocyclocheilus rhinocerous
AAAAAAAAAAAAAGAAACAAACAAAAAAAAAACATCAGATTAAGACTGTAAAACTACAACTGAGACTGAGTCCTTCAGTCTGTAAAGCTGAGAGTACTTCAAGTCTGTTTAAACCTAACAGGAAATTATCAACTTTTAAATAATTGTAAATAATTTTTTTATGGGTTAATGAATTCAATAAATCGAATAATTAAATGTATAAATATAGAAATTAAATTGTTATACATTTAAAAGATAAAATATACATATATTAGTGCTGTCAAATGATTAATATCATCCAAAATAAAAGTTTTTGTTTACAAAATATGTGTACTGTATATATTTATTATGTATATATAAACACACACACATGCATGTATATA
>NW_015737071.1:0-362 GCF_001515625.1 Sinocyclocheilus rhinocerous
AATTGACACTTATGACTGGTTTTGTGGTCCAGGGTCACAAATATGACAAATACATTTGTAAATTTCCAGATTTTTTTCTGAATTTAAGTTCCCTTAAAACCTTTTTCCTCTCTAACAAACAGGGGTCATGGAAAACCTGGATATATGAGGGAATTTTAAAAGTGTGATTTCTAGACCTGGAAAAGTCAAGGACATTAATAATCTTAAAAGTTATGTACATTTTTTTTCTGTTTTCTAGTTATGTCAAGTTTTAAATATTTTGTCGGGCATAAATTGCTAAAGAAATTGCTTTGTCAGATTAAAATAGAAGAATTAATATAAATGCTTTAGCAAATATATGAGCTGCACATTTTTGCTTTTAA
>NW_015737072.1:0-362 GCF_001515625.1 Sinocyclocheilus rhinocerous
TTTTTTCTAGAAAGCAACAGGAGGGCGAGTCTTTATTGGAGTTTTCCCTTTCCCTGATGGGCCTCCTGGAATGGGTGAAGCAGCAATCGCCATATGCTATGCCAAATTTTCAAGTTTTGTTACGTGATCAGTTTATTGAACATGTTTGTGATGTCACCCTCCGCCGAGAGTTGAAACAGTTAATACGTCGTCAGCCCACATTGACGTTGTTAGAGGTTCGTAGTGAAGCCCTTAGATGGGAAAGGGAGGGTATGTTGGGGAGTACGAGGGGGCGAAGTAATTCACTCCCATCTGCCTATGGGATTCAGTATGGCGTGCAAGGTGAGTCGGGTGTTGATAGATCTCCTCATCAATCTGAATTG
>NW_015737073.1:0-362 GCF_001515625.1 Sinocyclocheilus rhinocerous
ATTTTAATAAAAAAATCTTACATATTGTGCCTTTAAGACTGGTTTGCAATTCAACGAGCTCACCGACAGGTCGGGCTGTGATCGGGGGAAAATCGACGATATTGGCAATCTTTGTGTGAGAACTACTCAACTATGCTTGCAGACGCCTCGCCGACGCCAAACGAATATCTAGCATGCTAAATATCTGGACCGGTCGGTCGACTCGACATCACGTGGTGTCAGGTGTCTCGACGAGCTACAGCCAATGAGAGATCAAGGCATGGGTTGAGGTCAGCGGAAGAAAAACAGCAGCGGCAACACGGCTTTAAGAAAAGTTTGGACACAAGAAATGGAGTGAAATTTTTTAGAACAGATCATCACGC
>NW_015737074.1:0-363 GCF_001515625.1 Sinocyclocheilus rhinocerous
ACAAAGCAAAAAAAAAAAAAAGCAAAAAAAAAAACCTTAATCTCACATTTCTCTTTGCTGCTATTGTTGTTGTTGAGCAGATAATCTCCATCTGGCCGTAAGGTTGGAAAGTCTTCCTCATCCTCAGATACTGCAAAAACAAAACACAGCCTTTTTAGCAGAGATAAATAAAAATTCAACTGAAATCAAAACCCAAACCAAAATTCAAGCAATTTAATATGTGCACCAATCCATTTAAAGAGATGAAAATACAGTAATCATTTATTCATCCTCATGCCATTCCAAAACCAGATCTTTGTTTATCTTTATAACACAAATTATTTTTAATATTCTCTGCCTTTTGTCTGTTACCAAAACTTTCAT
>NW_015737075.1:0-363 GCF_001515625.1 Sinocyclocheilus rhinocerous
AAAAAAAGCTGCTATACACAGACATAAAACAAATGACTCAAAACAGCAAACAAATGACTCAACAGCTCATACTAATACTTAAAGGTCACAGAGAAATAAGAGTGTCAGACTTTAATTTGTGTCATTTGCAATGGAGAGGGCATAAGCCTCCTATGGTAAATTTTGCAATAGCCTTGGCCAAGCTACACAAGTACAATCAGCTACATCAACCAGGACTGTGGACTGGAAAGAAACAAATAGGTCTTGTACCAAGTCATGAACTGCTAACCAGTGAGGAGAGACCACCTTATAAGGATAAAAGTGTCCAGAGAAAGATACAGGCCCAAATTGTTTTAATATAGCAGAGGATGCAACAGAGGAGAT
>NW_015737076.1:0-362 GCF_001515625.1 Sinocyclocheilus rhinocerous
TTCCGTACCCACTGTATATACACACACACACACACACACACACAACATTTTTTTTTGTATTTACTCAATATAATAATTAACTAATAGATTTTAATTTTTATGTCAACATTTTATGTAGTTATGCAAAACAATGTGGTTAATTTTGGTTTGGTTAAATTTGGTTTAATTTTCATTTAACTTGAAAGATATATAAATATATAATAACTTGAAAAATGTTTAATCACAAGAAAAAAACTGTTCTTCAGAATTAAAGTGCCTCTATTATGCCATTTTTAAGGTTCCTAATATTCTTTTGGGAATCTCCTACAATGGGTTTTCATGCATGCAAGGTCAAAAAATGCTTTTGTTTTCTCAAAATATGC
>NW_015737077.1:0-363 GCF_001515625.1 Sinocyclocheilus rhinocerous
TGTGTCTGTTGATCTAAATGTGAGAGTCTTATCTGCTAATCTGTGCGCTCAGGTGTTTGGTAGGGAGTGTGCATCCTTAGGACAAACAAATTGGGTGTCTGAGGGAATTTAATTCCCCACACTCCCCAATCCTGTTTGGTCTGTGTCTTTTTCTTCCCCCTTTTTCTTCCCCACTTCCCCTCTCATTAGGCATTACTCAGCACTGGAGTTTCACCTTTATAATTCGCCATTGACTCACATTATTCACTCTCCTTGTAGTATCCACAAAAATAGTCAACTGTCCTGCTGTCTAATGCCTACTATGCCTTCCAACTAGAGTAAAAATGTTATGGGTTGATTTTCTCTATAGGCAGCAACTCACAA
>NW_015737078.1:0-363 GCF_001515625.1 Sinocyclocheilus rhinocerous
TTAATTATGTCATACAAAGTCAAAGATCAGGACAAGATGCAGGATTGTTACAGCTAATTGTCTTGGCTTATAGAAAACATTGTGAAACCACTCTAAAAACTGATTCATATTTGATAATTTTCAAACTTTGCATAAACTCATCTAAAACAAATCTTGAACTATTAGTAAAAATTCTTCTAATACCATAAAAAAAAATCACAAAACAAGAAGATAAAGATATAGATTGAGTGTTCATGCAGAATGTTGTCAGTAAAGTGCAGCATCAGTGCAGCACTGAGACACTCACACGGATCTGTAAACAGTCATGCAGAAAGTCAGTATGATGAATCGGTTTAATGTGGTACTTTACAACATGAAAAAAAA
>NW_015737079.1:0-363 GCF_001515625.1 Sinocyclocheilus rhinocerous
TCTGCGGAAAACCTCGTTAGTATCGATCCTTTAAACTTTGAAGGCATTTTAAATGTTTTTCAAAACTTTTAAATAAGGCTTTGTTGCTTTTTATTTAATGTTTCTATGTTTTTATGAGTGAAAAAATTTTTTTATTTCAAATTTTAATTTATCACTTCACATTCAATTTCAAATTGCAATTCTGCATCCTGTTTGCTACCTCAGTTCAATTAAAATTCAGGGACTGGATTTGAATTTAAAATGCTTTCTCAACTCTTCTATTCATCTTTTTATGTTTCCTCAATATAAAAATGCATCATAATGCAATAATTACGAATATAATTTCTTAAATGACAATCAGCCATCTCTTTTTTTTTTTTTTAA
>NW_015737080.1:0-363 GCF_001515625.1 Sinocyclocheilus rhinocerous
TTGTCACAGAATAAGAATATGTGAATAACTCAATTTTGACAAAATTGCCACATATAACCTTATAATTCCAAGGGGACGAAACATTATTTTAATATCTTAAAAACCGAAGCAGCACAAGCAAATTTTTTACAGCACAATCCAGCACAAACGAAGCACAAACACACAAGACATTTTTTTCGTGAATTTGGAGCATGTGGGGGGCTGAGTGAAGTCATCATCTATAATTCAATGTCTAATATTTTAAAAACCGAAGCAGCACAAACCTGCACAAACGAAGCACAAACAAACAAGTCTATTTGGGGTGAATTTGCAGTATGTGGGGGCTGAGTGACCTCAGAATGACCTATAAATATTATTTTAATA
>NW_015737081.1:0-363 GCF_001515625.1 Sinocyclocheilus rhinocerous
AAAATTACTGTCTTTATGTTATTTCCACATTATTTTGAAGATGTGAAATTGTTGCAATATAAAAGTATATTTAAAAACTTTAATGCTAGGTGTGATTAATCACGATTAATTTCAGAAAACAAAATTGTGATTAATTAGTTTGTCTTTTTTAAATCGATTGACAGCACCAAATAATATATATTAAATAATTAAACAAATAAAGGTTAATGAAGATAAGAGTGTCCAAGAAAAAAATCTACTTTATAACACATGTGCCAGGTTTTTTAGAAATGTACTGTTTGTATTCATGGTTTCATATGGTTTTGAAAATCAAGAAAAGTTTCAATTGAATGAATTTAATGTCATATGCTGTAATATCATGTA
>NW_015737082.1:0-363 GCF_001515625.1 Sinocyclocheilus rhinocerous
ATAAAACTTGACTACAATCAACATATTATTGCACAGAAATGCAATATCTTTGTATTTGTAAAGACACCAAATTTAAAAATGTTATAGTCAAAGGCCGGCATTACATTTTTTGTCTTCACCCACTCATACAAACTGTGTATGACGTAACAATAGTACAACTGTAAAAAAAAAAGAAAAGAAAAGGAGAGATTATCTTTCAGACAGAAAGTACATACATTACAATCCAAATTAAATCTCATTATAAGAAATTCATTGCATGGATAAATGTCAATATTTGTTTTGAAGTGTACTTCTTTCATTTTAGGTAAATGACAGGTATCTTTGATAGTGTCAGCTTTTGAAAACCTCTCAGATAAAACATTT
>NW_015737083.1:0-363 GCF_001515625.1 Sinocyclocheilus rhinocerous
AAAATGGGTGAGAATGAGGAAAAAGAACATACTGAGGTGAATAGTGGGGATGAATACAAGAGGGAAAGAAAGAAAATAAGGAGATAAAAGAAACAGTAACTTATTTAAAGAACACCATTTAGAGACATCACGTTTTATGACTTTCCGGAGAAGGGTCTGTCTGCGAACTACAAGAGAGGGGCGTAACTTGAAGTTGTCCAAATCACACAGAACCATGCGAGATGTCAAAACGAGATGTTGTCGGGCTGCATTCGAAACCGCATACTTTCTAAGTTATAGGCACTTACTTTCTTTAAGTACTTACTTGCCGAGCGCTGTGAGTGTACAGCCTGAAGTACAGCCTGAATGCGTTAAGTATGAATG
>NW_015737084.1:0-363 GCF_001515625.1 Sinocyclocheilus rhinocerous
ATCTGAATGTAAAGCTCTAGCAATACACAGGTCTCATTTCACCATGGTGTAATATTAATGAGCTGCCTCATTAAGATCATTAGCTAATGTGCAGCCAAACTGCGGTCACAGCAATTATGAGCTAAGAGACACACTTATAATGCCCTGCCGGCATATTCTTTCACACATATTAGGTAGTATGTGATCACACGTGTTTGCTTGCCTGCAATCTGTACTCTTAGTAGTGAGAGAATCTTCAAGAGGAAGATGGGGATCCAGCACATGGCATCAGTGAACACAATGAAGAAAAATCGCTTTGCAATAGTGACTTCTCGATCGAATACTGTTTGACGTGCTGTCTTCGCTGTCTTCTGGACAGAGTAA
>NW_015737085.1:0-363 GCF_001515625.1 Sinocyclocheilus rhinocerous
AAATATGGAGATTGCACCATTCCATACCCTTCAAAATTGCTCCAATCATTACACAGAAGCCAAAAGTTCCCCAAAAAGTACACTGGCATGATGCTGGTGGAGAAGAACTTCAGCCAGAAGAAGAGATGGAGGAAGAGCATGAACAGGAAGTCATTTCACATACTCCTTCAATGGTTTTACCTGCTGGAATGACAAGACGATGGACATCAAGGGAACTGGACCTTGCTTATCTAGCAAGGCGGAAAGGCGGCAGCTCTGTCAATTCAGCATACAGAGTTTATGTTGACCTGTGTTTTCAAGCTGACATACCATGCCGTTCCCTGAATGCCTTTAAATGCAAGATAAGGCAACAACTTTAACTGA
>NW_015737086.1:0-363 GCF_001515625.1 Sinocyclocheilus rhinocerous
AAATTTGATTAATTGTACAGCCCTAAAGTACATGAGAGTTCTCGCTTCTGGATTGCAAACAACAAAAACACATCATGGACGATAATATCGCATATAGAAATGATTGGCAAGACACAATTAGCTTGATAACATTTATGCAGCAGTAATAAATTAAGTGTATTTTCATAATTTCTCCAAACTGATAACGTCAGAGCTTATTGATACGAAGGTCTTTTGTAATTTAGCCCCAGGGCCTGTTTAATACTGGGTTCTGGTACCCATCCCTACTGACAAAAGAAGCAAAGAAGGATCAGTTGCAAAGCTACATGACAGTATACCTAGCCAATCACAGCAGTGGGTGTTTACTTCCGAGTCTACAATCCG
>NW_015737087.1:0-363 GCF_001515625.1 Sinocyclocheilus rhinocerous
AAATTAAAAATGTTTTATCAGTATGTGACCTTGGCAACACTTATTTAAATTGCATAATGTATGTAGTTTAGTTTGTGTTTAGATGTTTAGAGTCGGTGTTGGGGTGTGTGTGACCTGCACATGGGTGTGTGGGAGTGATCTGTGCTGTTTTTGTGTCTGTCTTTTGGGCTGCTGATGTGTGTTAGTGCGCCGCTGCTGAATGGAGGTATTAGTGTCGATCAGCATTGACTTTGTTAGCTGCCTTCTCACCCTGGGAGGCCCAGCGGTCAAAGGTTAATCAGTCAGCCAGGCCCCTTCACACACCCTACACTCATACACACCCTGCGCTCTACAGCCGCTAACACACACACACACACACACACA
>NW_015737088.1:0-363 GCF_001515625.1 Sinocyclocheilus rhinocerous
TATTCTGCGATACAGCATTCGGCTTATTTTACAATGAACGTGATCTGAACAAGACAGTTAGGCGTTCTGATCTTAGACAGTATTTTGAGGCATTATTTATCATATCTAGAGGATAAATAGCACAACCGTGATCTTCTTTTGGTCAAAATCTAAAGCAGCATCACATGCATGTTGTTATTGTTAAGTTAAACTAAACTATTACAAATCTAAATAAAATGAACTTAACTAAAATTTAAATATTAGATCAGTTTAAGTTGAACTTATTTTTTTAAATAAAAATGAATTAAAAATGTATTAAAATAAAATAAAAAGTGAAAAAATATACAAAAAATGATTTGAATGGTAATAAATATAATTAATATG
>NW_015737089.1:0-362 GCF_001515625.1 Sinocyclocheilus rhinocerous
TATATATAAGCCAATCATCATAGAGACATAATTTATGTGATAATAGTTTGAAGTGCTCCCGCTGATAATCTATCAAATATGTACAGTAGAAACAGCTACTTACGAATTCGAACTTTGACTTGCTTTGCTTGTCAGAAACATGGCTGTCAGAATCATCACCAAATACTGCATTTCTGGTCCTGGGATATAAAGTCTTTAGAAAGGATCGAAAATTTGGAAAAGATGGTGGACTGCTTATGTATGTGAAGGACCGCATTAAATGTAAGGAAATTGAATTTAATACTTTAGTGGAATTATCTTAATAATGGAAAATATCCTAATTTGTGTTCTGAAGATGAACGAAGGTCTTACAGGTTTAGAAC
>NW_015737090.1:0-363 GCF_001515625.1 Sinocyclocheilus rhinocerous
AACACCTTGCAAAAGTGAATTTTGCATAATAGGTCCCCTTTAAATTAAAATCAGAAGCCACATTTGTGGTTAGATAGGCCACAAAAGTATGTCTTGAAGGCCATGTGTTGAGTAGTGCTGCTCTAGTTTAAAGCTGAATCTGTTTTCTCCAACATTGTTATATATATCACATGTATAGACTGAACTAATTGCTGCATTGTTATAGTCAGTGTAAAATTGTCATGTAAATCTCTAATTGCAATAATTTTATGTTGCAGTGCAGTTCTTCAGTCTGGTCAGTGTGATCTACAGTAGAAGAGGCGAGTAAGCTGCTATATTTTACAGTGTACATTACTTTCTTCGACACAACAATTATGGAGATGA
>NW_015737091.1:0-363 GCF_001515625.1 Sinocyclocheilus rhinocerous
AAACTCAAGTCTCCCCATCAGCATCAATAACACATGTAGAGGTACTGGTGCAGTTTCAACATGAAATTTAGGCCTTAAATACCATTTTTATAGACACATTTTTCGTTGTGCGAACAGTTTCAAAATAATGCTTTTTCTGTTGTTGTTGTTTTGTGTGTATGTGTGTGTGTGCGTGCGTGCGTGCGTGCGTGTGTGTGATTACATTTTTTATATTGTTTTTTCTCAATCCTTATTCTCCTTGTATAGATGTAGATTAATGTTGTGAGATACCGTTTCACTTTCATGTTTTAGGTGTTTATATTCGTGAATTTTTCTCCTCCAGATATAAATGAATGTCTGTTCAGTCCATCTGTATGTGGTCCA
>NW_015737092.1:0-363 GCF_001515625.1 Sinocyclocheilus rhinocerous
AACCAAAAACTAAAGCTAGTCAATGGGAAATGCAAATATTTTTGTACAAAACAAATATTGTGAGTAGACACTTTATACATCCTGAGTCTGCTATGTGGAAAGATATAGCAAATAACTGAATGAATAAGACATTGTTTGAAATATCATTCATTGCTTATTACATTGAAGCTGAATTAACAATGAATGATTTTTGCGAATAGTGCCAGTACATTCTTCAGAACTAACCTGTGAAACTGGGACCAAATGCACATATTAAAACTATTTCAATTTCGTTTTTAACTAATTTGTCTGATTTTAATCGGTAGACAACAATGGTTAAAAAGGAAGGGAAACAAGCATTATAAGTCAAATATATAGAAATCC
>NW_015737093.1:0-363 GCF_001515625.1 Sinocyclocheilus rhinocerous
AACACCGTCATTTTGCAATAGTTTTTTATTGGCATTTATAAAATATCGCAAATCTGTAATTGGAACGTACCTTCTCTCTCTCTCTCTCTCTCTCTCGGATGTTTTGTCTCGTCTTGTCTGAGATCACTGTGTGACTCATGCTGCTTAGAGGACAGTTTAAATCTCTAATGTAAAGATGCTGGAAACAAAACCATGTTTTCTCTTGAGACACACATAGAGTATATTCATAGACATGTGCACATGTATAGACGTGCAGACTAAATCTTAGCACTTACAACATCATATGGGACACATTCATATAAATAATACCGTATAGTACAGTGAATCTCAACCTTTTGGCATACCGGACCCCAGTCCAATTCA
>NW_015737094.1:0-363 GCF_001515625.1 Sinocyclocheilus rhinocerous
AAAAAAAAAAAGAAAAAAAGAAGAGGTGTTAAGATGTAAAGTTAATGATCTACCATGACACATAATGAAACATTTGACAGATATTACAAAACCATACAAATGAAGCATTTCTTTATGATATAAGTCAGGGGTATTCAACTAAAGTTCCAAGAGGCATAGCCTCTATATTTTCTTCCAAGCAAAGGTCCATACAAAAAATAAATAAATAAAATCAATACATTTTGACATGTGTTGTATTTTTACATTTAGAAACATGCGAGGCCATGTGACAAAAAAAATTGTTTCTGTTTAGGGTTTTCCTTCTGAAATCTATACTATTTTTATATTTTACTTAAAAGCAGTATCTAGCCTACTAAAAACAAT
>NW_015737095.1:0-363 GCF_001515625.1 Sinocyclocheilus rhinocerous
TATATATATATATATACACGCATACATACACCCAACTTGTTTTTTGGGGGAGGGCTTTCATTTTCTAATAACCCTAATAGAGTTTACTTCTAACTTTATAGCCGAGTCTCTGTTTATTTTCTGTTTTGAAGATATCTGTGATTGCCAATGAAAATTCTGCACTTTAATCAATACATTCTTAAAAAAAGGGGGAAAAAATCAAAACATATCCCTAAAAATCAATCGCAGAGTCCTGCAGTTTAGCAGAAGGTGGTCTTATCATCTGTGCTGCAATGTTTGTCAAACAAACATTTTCTAATGTACAGCATTTACCACACATCTCCATTCTGTTTCCATTCTACTTACAGCGTTCATATGAATAAT
>NW_015737096.1:0-362 GCF_001515625.1 Sinocyclocheilus rhinocerous
TTTTTGATCAAATAAATGCAGCCTTGATGAGCATGAGAAACTCCTTTAAAAAACATTAAAAATCGTTGTGATCCTAAACTTTTGACCGGTAGTGTGTGTGTACATACTGTATATATACACACAAACATATATATGACATATATGCTTGTTTATACTTAACATATTTTTTGTTTTCAACAAGCATAATATACATATACTATATATATATATACACACACTATATAATATATATATACACACACTATATTAAGTATATTTATAATATGACCCTGGACCACAAAACAAGTCATAAGGGTCAGTTTTGCGAAATTGAGATGTATAAATCACCTGAAAGCTGAATAAATAAGCTTTCCATTGATGTA
>NW_015737097.1:0-363 GCF_001515625.1 Sinocyclocheilus rhinocerous
CAGTGATTGTAGAGAGGTCCCATAGTGCTCGGAGGCTGCACAGTGCATGCGCGCATGTGTATATAGCCACACTAACACTCCTGAGGGGGAAGAAATACACATCACGGGTCAGCTGCTGTCATTAGAGCACATCCACTCATCTGGAGGAATAGAGCAAATCTGAGATGGGAGAGAGATACTCGGCACTGAATACATGTTGGTCTGTTATAGAAAGAGTAACACAAAGGCCTTAAACTAGCATTTTGGCACATCTGCCAATTGCCTGTAATTTAAGAAAATATACAAGCCTTTATTTATTACAAAACAATAAAGAAATATTATTATAATACTACTGAACTGTAAAGAATTTCATAATAATCATTG
>NW_015737099.1:0-363 GCF_001515625.1 Sinocyclocheilus rhinocerous
ATCAATTTAACGCATCCTTGCTGAATAAAAGTATTAATTTCTTTAAGAAAAAACATGTTTTTGAATGGTAGTGTATGTGAGAGATGGTATTTCAGGAGATGTGACTATTTGGTCAGTGTGTGCAAAGCTGTGCATTTGACACAAAGTGACCAAAAATAGAGACTGCTAATTACTGAAAACTGGAAAACATGCATTATTTTGAAAAATATCATCCCATATTGTTAGTTCAATCCTCAATGCTGATACCAAGGCTGACCGGATAAAACAACTGGATCAGAAATGAGAACCGGTGAAAAAAAGAACGAGAGAAATAAACCTAGCAGATGTTTGTCCTGTATGCCAATAAGAAGTTTTATTAGCCCT
>NW_015737100.1:0-361 GCF_001515625.1 Sinocyclocheilus rhinocerous
AACCATTCACGCAACTCACTTCACATTGCATATCATTGTAGGAAAGGAGTTCTGTTTTGCATCAAATTGTCACATTGTATTGTTGATCAGAACAGATTTTTGTAGCTTTTCAGTTTAAAGAACAATAATTGATAAGAAATTACTGTTAGCATTGAGGGTTTCAAACCAGCATACACGTACTTAACGGGAAAGTCCACCCAAAAATTTAAAATGTTATCACTTACAGGTTTGTAACAATGTAATGGTGAGTGATGACAGAATTTTCCATCTCCATGAAAATGTGTATTTACACAGATTGGGAATCAAGTCTTGGACAGAACCTGTTCAATATATATATATATATATATATATATATATAAAC
>NW_015737101.1:0-363 GCF_001515625.1 Sinocyclocheilus rhinocerous
ATGACCCCTTTAACATTTTCATAAGTAACTGTAATTTAATTACACTTTTTCTCAGTAACTGTAACAGATTACTGTTACATTTATTTTGTAATTGAATTATGTAATTCCATTACATGTAACTAGTTACTCCCCAACACTCATCACTGAACCTGTTGTGGTGCTGTGGACCTACTCCAGCTGCTTATGGAGATCTTAAAGAAGTCTTTTCAGAGACTGTCACTCTCCTAAGATCCTCATCACCACACCCATGACCACATCAGGAGCTGAGAGGTGCTTCTCAACCTTGAAAAGAATTAATAGAAAAGATATATATATACAGCTCACCGGCCACTTTATTAGGTACACCTGTTCAATTGCTTGGTA
>NW_015737102.1:0-363 GCF_001515625.1 Sinocyclocheilus rhinocerous
AATTTACTGCACGAACCAATGGCCATGCAGTTACACTGCATTATTAAAAAGGCTTCAGTCATCGGAGAAAAATGAGTTTTCCCCATAGTGTCTTAGCAGACGCAGTACTCGTTGCCATATCTCAGGGAACCGAGGTTATGTTAGTAACCGAGTACGTTATTATGGATATTTAGATTTTTCTAAATATTTTCTGTTTTAATTTTACTTGAAGTTTTGGCAATTTTGATGTGTTTTTGTCATTTTTATTAATTTTTGCATTTTTTATTATCTATATAGTTTTTGGTAATTTTTAAGTTATTTAAGTTTATTTAAGTTTTTATTATATTTATTTAAGTTTAAGTTATTTTAGTACACAAAATTAAA
>NW_015737103.1:0-362 GCF_001515625.1 Sinocyclocheilus rhinocerous
CACACCTGTCCCCTGCCAAAATCAAGTAAAAGGCGTGGGTTTCTCACCATGTGTGGCGTTAGCTGATCTCCTGCGTCTTCATCTACTCTGATGTGCTTCAAGTCATCACACCGCCCTGATTCCACCCCGGCACACTACCATCTGAGCATCTCCGTCTCTCTCTCTTTCTCACACACACACACACACACACACACATGCTCTCCACAGCTCCTCCTTTCCATGCGGTGAATATTAGAAACTCACTCTCTCTATCCTCTCTTGCTCTCAGCCACTCAGGCTGTTGTTATGGAGATGGGATACAAAAGAATTGTTGGTAGAGAGAGAGAGATAGAGAGAGAGTTGTGTGTTTGTGTGTGAGTCGA
>NW_015737104.1:0-363 GCF_001515625.1 Sinocyclocheilus rhinocerous
AATTTATAATACAAGACAATATTTTGGGTGTCCTTTTTAGTTATGTTGCCCGCAAAACTGTGACACAATATTCAAAAAATACATACCAAATGTTTCTTAGTTATTATATAAAATGTATAAATATTAAATCTAAATATACTTAACATAAATGTATTATTGTCAATATACACAACAAGTTTGGAGTCAGTCCGATTTTTTATGTTTTCAAAGAAGTCTCTTATGGTCACCAAGGCTGCATGTATTCAACCAAAAAATAAAAATAAGAACAGCAATATTATTACAACTTAAAATAACTGTTTTCTATCTTTGCTTGTTTATTTGTTTGTATCTTAATGTATTTCATGTATCCTGCTGAATTTTCAG
>NW_015737105.1:0-363 GCF_001515625.1 Sinocyclocheilus rhinocerous
TAAAGCAGCTCTACAGAAGACAATAGAGTCATTATTCAGATCAGTGTTGATTCAGTTCAGTAACTGAATATTCCACAGAAAAACATGTTTGACTTCAAAATCTTAATGTGATAACTTCAAATCAGCTCTCACTTAGTCTGGACTAATGTTTAGATTTAGGAGGTTTAACGATGAGAATGATTTCAGACTCTCTGAGGCTGTGTGTTTGTTTCTCAGAGGAATGACGCCGGCTGAAGCTGAGATGCATTTTCTGGAGAATGTAAAGAAACTGTCTATGTATGGAGTCGACCTTCATCATGCAAAGGTACACTTGAAACACACACACACACACACATCAATCACACACACACATCAAACACACAC
>NW_015737106.1:0-363 GCF_001515625.1 Sinocyclocheilus rhinocerous
AAGAAAGCTGTGAAAAGAAGCCTGCATTGTTAATCCATTTGATTTCTCATTTAAATGTTTAAAAAAAAAATATATAAAATAATATAAAATTGAAAGTGGGGGAAAATCATATTATGAAATAAATATTTTTCTTCAATACACAATGGACACAATTACCCCTAAAAATCCTTATGAGTAAAATATCTTTAAAATCATATTCTCATTCATATTTGCATTTTTTTTTTAAATACCAACAGTTTAAAACCTGACTGTCCCTGTTAGAAATCTTATAATGGAACAAGGTTGGATCTTCCAACAGGAAAATGATCCAAAAACAAACACTGAACAAAGTTTGTGCCATGGCCGTCCCAGTCCTCTGAGCTG
>NW_015737107.1:0-363 GCF_001515625.1 Sinocyclocheilus rhinocerous
ATGCTGAAAATACAGCTGCGCATCACAGGAATAAATTATATTTTACAATATATTCATGTTATAAAATAGTTATTTTGAGTAGTAATAATATTTCACAATTTTACTGCTTTTACTGTATTTTTGGTCCAATAAATGCAGCCTTGGTGAGCAGAAGAGTCTTCTTTCAGAAATATAAAAACATAAAATAAAAAAAAATCTTTCAGAGACCCAACTTTTTAACAGTAGTGTATGTGTAAACAAAGAAATACTTAAAAAGAAACTTGATGGCAGCAAAATCAAACTTAATTTAAAAAGGAATTAAATGTCAGGTTTGAACAGAAAGTACAATGACAAAGTGTAAAGCATTTTTATTAAATAAAAAAA
>NW_015737108.1:0-363 GCF_001515625.1 Sinocyclocheilus rhinocerous
TCTGGATTCCATTTTAATGGTTTAATTAAATTTTAATAATCAAAATCATCTCTAATTAACTGATTTCATGAAAAAAAAAAATCTTATTTAATTTTAATTTTTTGTGTATCTACATTTTTCTGGTAAATAAATTCTGTTTGTATATGATATGACGATAGTTTTTCTCAAAAGAAAAAGTTAAATGTTCATGAAGTGACACTCAGAGCAGTTCTAGAGATCATGTTCATGTGTTCATGTACTCCTATATTGAGGCAGCAGAGGCTGAAAACACAGCAAACGTCATGTGCGCTTCAGTATGTGTGTAATAAACGAAACCACTTGTCTGCACCTTTCATTCACACAGAGACACGCAGAACATGCAGG
>NW_015737109.1:0-363 GCF_001515625.1 Sinocyclocheilus rhinocerous
ACAATCAAGAGATTTGAGATTCTGATTATAAAACACTGTTATTGCAAAAACAGACACATTAGTAGCCTGACCTGACCAAACACATTCTTTTTTTAATGTGTAATATGCAAGGTGTGAGGCCATATAGGCTATGTTTCAGAATGCATCCTTGGCCCAAAGACTTCTGGCAGAATGGTCTAATGTGGAACAGAAATGCTGAAATGTTTATCCTACATTAATTAATAAGGCTTGTGAGAATAAAAGGAATTCTTCCAAAAAGTAATTGGAAAGGTGTGGAGACACCTTCAAGCATTTGGATTGCCAATTGCTTGGTGGATCTATTGAATTAGGTCTGGATTTATTAGGCCTAAAGTTTTTGTTCAT
>NW_015737110.1:0-362 GCF_001515625.1 Sinocyclocheilus rhinocerous
CAGATTAACATCAAATTTTCATTTTTGGGTGAACTATCCCTTTAAAACAGCATTTTATTTTCACCACACTGGAAAATTAGTGCTCTATAACTAAACCAACAAAAAAGAACATATTGTGTTAGTCTATATCAGTCTTTGCAGGTTGAAGCAGTAACACTGTCAACATGTTTGTTGATATTCTGAATAACAACACGTCTGGTTTAAAGGAATAGTTCACCCAAAAATGTAAATTTTGCTGAATTTTTTTTTCACTATTAGGCCATCTAAGATGTAGATGAGTTTCTTAATGGAAAACAGATTAGGAGAAATTACGTCTCCTACATCACTTGCTCACCAATGGATGCTCTGCAGTGAATGGGTGC
>NW_015737111.1:0-363 GCF_001515625.1 Sinocyclocheilus rhinocerous
AAGGGGGCAAAAACCTTTTCACGGCACTGTATATATATATACAGTAGTCAGTAAAGTCAGTCTTGTTTAGTATCATTGATATACTATTACAGTTTTTGTTTATATTTGAATTAGAATTTGTTTTTAATATATTTTAATTTTACATTGTTAGTATTTTTGTGTTTGTCATTTTTTTTAGTTTTTTAAATGTCTAGAGTTTTTGTTTTCAGTTTAATATCGGAAAGTGAAATAAAATATTTTATTGTTATTTGCTTAACCTTTTTAAATTAAGCTGCATTACCATATTGTTTAGTATCATTAACATACTATTATAGTGTTTGTCTATATTTGAAATCACTTCAATAGATTTTCTGTTTTTATTTT
>NW_015737112.1:0-363 GCF_001515625.1 Sinocyclocheilus rhinocerous
ACACAGAGTCCCAACACAGTGTAATTCTGCTTTTCCCGGATACGAGAACTAATCTAACTAAAACAGGTTTCATTATTTTCAAACAGACCCTTCAAGACTGAATGTCTGAATCTGATAAGATGGGGGCAAGTTACACTTCAAGTCAAGTTGTGAGAGAAACGAGTGAAATATAGTTGAAATATGGCAAATCATTCTAAACTATTTCTATCTTTAGCATCTCTAACTGGCTTTTAATGTGGTTATCAGCTCATGCTATGCTGAGGCCTTTAAAGGCTGCGAAAAGGATGGTGGAATGGAATCCATTGAAGAGGCAGTGTGCCTTCTCTGTCACAAGTGATCTCATTACCGATTACTCACGCACAC
>NW_015737113.1:0-363 GCF_001515625.1 Sinocyclocheilus rhinocerous
TAAAAAGTATATTGTGCAATTGTTTCCATGGAATAATTATTAGAAATGCTATATTAATACTGATGAAGTTAGCATACTAGTAATTTACTGTTCTGAACATGACAAATCTGTTAATTATCCCCATTTTAGATGGGCCAGATTAGCCTACTTATACATAATATAAATATATACACACATGTATTTTTTGCAATTGAATACTGGTTGGACCGGGTAAAAATTGAGAGTTGAGAGGGGGGGAAAAAACAAACATCAGTTGAATTGCAGTTTAAATTACATTTTATTACATTCAGAAATAATTGTAAAAAATGTTAAATAAAAGAATTCCAAAATATTAGCACTATTCAATTCAAGTTTATTTGTATA
>NW_015737114.1:0-363 GCF_001515625.1 Sinocyclocheilus rhinocerous
ACAGAAGTAAATCTTAACTTGATTTAGGATTCTTATCTTATCTTATGTTATACAATTCTCGAAAAGGGATAATGTATTGTGTTTTTTACGGTTGGGTTTCAAAAAGGTTTGAAGTTGGGACACCAGTGGGGTTATCCTAAAGTTAAGACCGTTTTAGGAATTTTTGGCGAGTTAGGATGCTTCTGTAATGCTGTTTTCCTATCTGTAGTTAAGATAACCCACTTAGGAAATGCTGTTCTGTAATAGCTTTTGTCCTAAATGTGGCCCAAACTGAAATTGCCATGCAACTGATAAGATAAGATTTTAAAGTTAGGATCTTTCTGTAATACGCCCTGGTTCTTAAGTCCTGGAGACCTATTTTTA
>NW_015737115.1:0-363 GCF_001515625.1 Sinocyclocheilus rhinocerous
AAGCACATATTCTGCATGACCATATTCTACATCCCTAACCCTACCAATACCTAAACCTAACAACTACCTTCCTAACTGTTAATAAGAAGCTAATTAGAAGTGTATCAAGGCAAAAGTCATAGTTAATGGTTTGTTAATAGAGAGAAATTTAAAATAAAGTGTTACCAATTAACTTGCAATTTAGACATTAATTTAACATTCAATTACTATACCCATTTTATCCTCCAAAAATAACAAAAGTGCAATTTAAAGGAGGTATTGTATTGGTGATACTGTCTTAAATATTTCTTGGTACAGGATCAAAAAGAGAAAAAAAAAGCATTTTTTGAATCCTAAATTGGCGCCCCCTGATGGCGCCGCAGT
>NW_015737116.1:0-363 GCF_001515625.1 Sinocyclocheilus rhinocerous
ACAGCAAAAAGTTGGAGTATATAAATGTAAATTGTGAATATATAGAAATAAATCAGAATATATTTTTTATAAATCTGAATATATAAATGTACATCAGAATGTATAGTTGTGAGTCTGAATATATAGAAGTAAATCAGAATATATAAATCTAAATCAGAATATAAAGACAAAAATCTTAATATATAAATGTAAATCATGAATTAATATATAAATATGTAAATCTTAATATATAGTTATAAGTCTGAATATATAAATGTAAACTGTGAATATGTAGTTATAATTCTGATTATATTAATGTACATTGCAATATATAGATATAAATCTGTACTGTGCAGTGAAGGTCAGTGTTCATGACTCCACCAT
>NW_015737117.1:0-363 GCF_001515625.1 Sinocyclocheilus rhinocerous
AGAAGCACTAAACTATGCTTATTATGCTTAGAGGCTCTAACATAAATTCATGAGCATAAAACTGCTAAAACATTAAAGTTTGTCTTTCTGTATAGCAAATAACATTTAATTTCACATGTTAGAAACATCGTTCATGTGGGCAAGCTTTAGTCTTATCATTGCATTAACCAACTTTCTCTAACATAGAAAGAAGTTTTTTTAGCATATGTGGGCTTGCATTCTCATTTGCTTAGAATAACTAACATAAGTTCATGAGCATAAAATTCCAAACACAGTAAAATCTGTCTTACTGCATGGCAAATAACATATCATTTCACATGTTAGAAACATCTTTCATGTGCGCAAGATTTAGTCTTAACTGCA
>NW_015737118.1:0-363 GCF_001515625.1 Sinocyclocheilus rhinocerous
TGTCACATGATCCTTCGGAAATCATTCTAATATGCTGATTTGGTGTTCAATTGTTATCAATTATTATTGGTGCTCAGTTATTAATAATGGTTGTTCAGTGTTCAAAACAGTTTTTGCTGCTTAAAACCGCAATGTTTTTTTTTCTTTCTTTCTGCGATAGATTCTGTGTTCAATGAAAGCATTTGAAATAGAAATCTTTTGTAACAATATAAATGTAATTTTTAATCAATTTAATGCATCTTTGCTGATTAAAATGATTCGTTTCTTCTTTTGAATGGTTTCAAAAAAGCAGTAAAAACTGGTTTCAACATTGATAATGAGAAATGTTTCTTGAGCACTAAATCAGCATATTAGAATGATTTC
>NW_015737119.1:0-363 GCF_001515625.1 Sinocyclocheilus rhinocerous
ACAGCCTATCGGCTAATCTTCAACATGTTTTACACTAAACAATAGCTTTGGATTTAGCTATTTTTAGAGTTTACACCGGGAAAAAAAAAATTGTTTTATAAGAGAAGTCACTAACTTTTTGCGACAGGTGAGATTCAGCTTACGGCACTTCTCATTTTTTCCTTTGGTATCCTTAAACGACGACTGAGTGTCGCACAACTCTGACTGAAATTCAATGGCGTCAACGCTATAATGTGATTGGTTATCAAGGTACATGTGATCCAAGTTGACCGTCATGCTTTCTCCAAAACAGACCCTCTCATCTCCCAAATGTAAGACAACCTCTGGTAAAGGCCTGTTCACACCAAGGACGATGGCTATAAA
>NW_015737120.1:0-363 GCF_001515625.1 Sinocyclocheilus rhinocerous
ACTAAATTAATTAGCGGCAGATTGATATTGCACTTCTCTCATAATGTGGTCCAAGGAGAAACAGTGACCCGCTGCTTACACCTTGCCTGAGGACTAATAAGCGATCTGGGAGGGAGGAAAAAAATCTAGGTCCAGGTTTTCCCTGCTGCAGTTTGCATTTGCAGGAAGATAGAACGGTTTTTAAATCCGAGAGCCATCTGCTTTGATGCAGACCGCCTGTTGTATTTGAACATTTAATTTTGTTGGAAGTGAAACAGAGATAATGACCCTCTCTAGTTGTCTTCACTGAGGGAAGCTTCCGTAGCCAGTGCAATTGTGTGTGTGTGTGTTGAGCACCAACATTTCTCCCCAGGATTAATTAGT
>NW_015737121.1:0-362 GCF_001515625.1 Sinocyclocheilus rhinocerous
TGAAAAAAAAAAAAAAAAAAGACAAATAAGAATATTATCTGGTCTTTGTAATCTCCCATGATTTGTACTTTAAGTACTTTGTCGAATTTATTCCATAGACTGCTGCAGGGATGATGTTATTTTGTAGGCCGGCCCCGAAGTTCACATCATCACGGGTCCCTCAACAAAAAACCAATAGGATTTTTCCATTGCCTTTCGGATTATTGCAGAAAATAAGCTCTGAGACCAACAAAAATTCCGTGATTCTTGCACATTTTGTTCAACCGAGATAATATTCACAAATGAACACAGCTTTCAGAAATTTTGAAGCCTACATACAACTGCCTTAAAGGGATAGTTCACCCAAAAATGAAAATTCTGTC
>NW_015737122.1:0-363 GCF_001515625.1 Sinocyclocheilus rhinocerous
ATTTGTTTAGCATCTCAACCGATTTGAATCGTCACATAATTTAATTGATTTTCAACTGGCTCGCGGTTAATCGTTACATCCCTACTGTTTCACCATTTTGAAAATTTCATAAAATGTGATATTTTATTGTGATGGACATCATGATTAGCATGTTCTTAAGATGACAGTGCCATCGACGATATAAAACTTTTCATTTTCCATCAATTTGCTTGTCCACCATTTTAAAGTGTATGTGAGGGGGAAAAAAAAGAATGAACAACTCGAACCCAAAGACTCGAGAGATGAGCTAATCAATTCTGTTTCTGGTACAGACTGCAACTCCGCTTCAGTTTATGGGGATGTGAACGAAAGAACGAAAGACTC
>NW_015737123.1:0-363 GCF_001515625.1 Sinocyclocheilus rhinocerous
CTTTTTGATGCCTTGTCATAGTTTGCTTTTTGTCGCTGTTTCAGGTGCTGTTGTTTCCTTTTTAGGTATTTGTTCTTGTTTGGTGATGTTAAACAAGGAAGTGTGGTCCGTAATCTGCGTCCCATCAGGATTTCTGCAGGAGACACACCATGTTCCAGTGGAGATGCACGGTAATTCAGCAGAGCTAAATAAGGATCTGATCGACTGTCTACTGCTTTCTTGAGCAGCAACTTCACTATGTGCACTCCCTTCTCTGCTTTTCCATTCGACTGTGGATATAATGGGCTTGACGTCACATGCTGAAACCCATACTCATCAGCAAATTTCTGGAAGTCTTTGCTATTGTAGCATGGCCCATTATCG
>NW_015737124.1:0-363 GCF_001515625.1 Sinocyclocheilus rhinocerous
AGTAAAACATCTGGAAATGTTTAGGCTTCATTGGGGGAGCTTAAAGTGTTGGATTCCTTAGGTTTACTCTAAGGGTTTGGTGAACTGTCCTCAGCCTATAAGTGAGAATAGATTGATCAATTATTCAAATATCATATGATTTTGATGTACCTAGAGTCTTTTAAAGAAATGTTTCATCTAAAAATCTGAAAATTATTTTTTACAAAAGAAGATATTTGGAAAACGTTTCAGTGTTTTGTTTTTTGAAAGTCAGTTGTGATATATGTTATGTGGACTTCAAAATATCTTCTTTCAGAGAAAAGAAAGAAAGTGTGCATTATAAGATATTCTTTATAAAAGTTAAGAGTCAACCACGCCTACCTA
>NW_015737125.1:0-363 GCF_001515625.1 Sinocyclocheilus rhinocerous
ACTTCTTTCAAAAACATTTTAAAAAGGCTTACCCACTCCAAACTTTGGACCGTAGTCATTTGGAGAGTATTGATTTTGTCACAGCTTTTGTTCTTTTTTATAACAAAAATTATTTTGACAGGGTGAGCGTGGGATGCCAGGACCAGCAGGTTTTACTGGACCAACAGGACAGCAGGTACAATATCTCATAATTAATACATGCAGTAACTATTTAGGTTGTTTATCAAGGCCTCTAATTTTGAGCAAGATGTCAAGTTTGATTTGTTCTTAAACTAAATCATGTGGCTATTACATTATTTTAAGCAATTAGACTTAAGATGATATTAAAGATGCTTAAATAATCTAAAATATTAAAAGAAAGAC
>NW_015737126.1:0-363 GCF_001515625.1 Sinocyclocheilus rhinocerous
AGGAAAATGTATTTTGAAACATTTATTTCATAACAAGTTATGAAGATAACGCTGAAATAATGAAACGGACCCGGCTACACCATCTCAGATACTGAATCAGGACAGTGTGTTTGTCTGAGGCACATTTTTACTTCAGCTGTGTCTGACAGAAGAATTAAATTTTCTGTGGTGAGTCTCACAATTTATAACAAATAAATAGGTTTATAAAAATGTATAAAATAAAGAACTTGAACTCTGGAAAGACGCTAAACCCTTTTCTTTTTAATTGTCGTTGTTATGTATAGTACTGGCGTCAGTTATATCAAAAAAGTTCAACACCTGCGTCAGATTGGTTAAGTAACATTACCCACAGTCTACTTTAAG
>NW_015737127.1:0-363 GCF_001515625.1 Sinocyclocheilus rhinocerous
CATCGCTGTGAAGAACCTTTTAAGCACCTTTATTTTTAAAAGTGTTCCTACACTAAACCTGCCATAAACCTGACAATAGTATTAACAAGAGCAAGCCTGGGATAAAAAAAAAACACATTTGCTCAAGCAAACATGCCATTCCAGCTTGCTTCTACAAGTCACTGAAATGTTTTATTATGACTCATGTTTTGCGGGAACATGTGCAACACTGTACCGGGTGCGCTACCAAGCAAGTTTACTACACCAGAAAAGCCAGACATATGGAACTGGTTATGTGACACAAACTTCACAATGCATTAGTTTACAAATCAAGCGCAATGGTAACAGTGTTTTGAGGTCATAAACAGAGTGCGAAATATGGGG
>NW_015737128.1:0-363 GCF_001515625.1 Sinocyclocheilus rhinocerous
ACTTCTTTTCAAGAATGGAGCCTTTTGGTCCCCCCGCTTTCTCTCTCTCTGTCTTTACACACACACACACACACACACAACCGCTAACATTCACCTAGCTTAGTCTTAGTAACCACACACACCTGTACAGCACCAACCACCAACTAATCCACCACGGGCTCCATCCACATCAGAAGGAAAAACATGTGAATTTTGACCAAGAATGGCAGAAAGGATAAAGTGTATCGATGTCTTAAGATGGCAGTGAATGTGTGTGTGTGAGGCTCGGGGGGGCATGGGTATCTTTGATCCAAAGCATCATCTGGCTTTCATGGTCTTAAGGAGGCTGAGAGGCCCTTTGAACTTGATGTTTAGGTGGAGAGA